>NC_069072.1:1500000-1747500 GCF_025698485.1 Gossypium arboreum
TCATGTGTTGAGTTCTTATATGAGGGAGGATAATGGCAAATGGCCAAATAGTTTATCGTTATGGGCTCAAGTAGAGTGATAATAAGATGTGCTTTTAGTCATCACAAATGGAACATGATGGTTGAAGTTTGATAAAGCTTTTTTTATTTAGATTGCTCGACAGTTCATTATTTAATCTCAACAACATAGACATAACATTTTTTTGTGACAAATTGAATTTTACTCACCCTTAATAATTATCTAAACATATTATTAAAATTCATTCTAATTAATTACTAACATAATAATTACAATTTTATTCATTAATATGTGATGTGCTGTCAATCGCCATCCTTAACTAAAACATTTCTTATTTACCGTAACGGAAACGTCGTCGTAAGGGGCTTTAAGATAGGCTGTTCAAAAATAATAAAATTCCTAGATTTCCAGGCGCAGATCTTAAAATCGAAATTTCTTAAAGAGAGGATCAAAAACTCTCTGTTTTCCTTTCATTTAAACCCAAATTCAATTTCTTCTCATTTTTGTTCTTAATTTTAAATGCTGGATCAGATCTGAGGTAAATTCTTCTCTCTTTTTTTGTTTAATTTTAAAACCGGATTCTCCCCGTCTGGTTGCGCATTTACTTAACGTAGACATTGAATTTGATTTGATTTTGCAGCGTATTAAACGTTGGAGATAAAGATAAAAAATGTTGACAAAGTTTGAGACGAAGAGCAATAGAGTGAAGGGACTAAGTTTCCATACTAAGAGGCCATGGATCTTAGCTAGTCTCCACAGCGGCGTTATCCAGTTATGGGACTATCGAATGGGGACTTTGATTGATCGATTTGACGAACACGATGGCCCTGTTCGTGGCGTTCATTTTCACATGTCTCAGCCTTTGTTTGTCTCTGGAGGTTTGGATTTCTTTTCCTTACCGCCTCAATTTTATCTCTGCTTCATAAATCTCGTTGGTTATTTTAATGATCTATGGATTTGAATGTGAAATTGTGGATTTTTCTTATTAATTAGCTTGAATTATTTTAGTTTCTGGAGCTATTTTTTATTCATGTAACTGTATGGCGTTTGAGAAATCCGATGCGTATGATGTTGCTGGATTTTGATTTACTATAGAGATTTCATGTATTTGGGCTTCCGTTTAGACATTCACCTTCTTGTATAGATACCTGAGTCAAGACCAGTAGAAATTGAAGCCTTGGCACTATACCTTCAATGAAAGAGCATTGTCCAATGCTGAATGTAAGAATTTGGTATCGAGATCTGCCAAAAACTATTGTTTTTGTGGTTGTAGTCTTACAACCATGTCACTTGAAGAGAGCCTGACCTCCAAAAGATAAGACCAGATGTGCCTTAAGATAGAAGCAGTTAGTCAAGTCCTCAAAATTCTCAGCCCATAACTACCTTCCCTTTAGGATAGCAACTAAAGATAAGACCAGATGTGCCTTAAGATAGAAGCAGCTAGTCAAGTCCTAAAAATTCTCAGCCCATAACTACCTTCCCTTTAGGATAGCAACTATGTCCCATCGCACCTTCCTTGTTACTCCATTCCTTGCCTTTCCACACGAATGCAGTGCACAGCTGGTTGAACTTATTGGTCATTCTAGCTGGAAGACTGAAGTCTCTAACTGCCCAACCATTAATACAACCTTGGATATACTGTATATGGAGGTCGCAATCTTTGTAATAAAGCCAATGGTTTGTTGAATGGAGAATTTTGAATTTGTGTTGTTTGATGCCCTTTTTAGGGTAAATTACTATAAAATAAAGGTTCAAGATGAAAATTCCTAAATATAATGCTTGAATACAGATAAGTGGAAAATGGTGTTAAATAATTGAGCATATCTAGAATTTGTATGTCATATAGATCGGAATGTTTAAAATTTCATAACAGTTTTATTTACAATTTCATTGAGATTTGCATTTCTCTCCTATTAGTGATTATATCATTGGAATTAAGGAATCGCAAATTGATTTAATAAGGTTTTATGATTTGAAATTTCCTAGAATTGTTAAACATGGTCAACGGAAGTCTGAATTTGATATTAGCTCAAAAGTTTCCATTTGTGCTATGATTTTCTGTTACAGTGCAAAAGGTACTTGTGCAATTTAAATGATATTAATATTTTTATTTTTTCAGGGGATGACTACAAGATAAAGGTCTGGAACTACAAGTTGCATAGATGTCTTTTTACCCTTCTTGGACATCTTGATTATATTCGTACTGTGCAATTTCATCATGAACATCCATGGATTGTGAGTGCCAGTGATGATCAAACCATTCGCATATGGAACTGGCAGTCTCGAACTTGCATCTCTGTGTTGACTGGTCATAATCATTATGTTATGTGCGCCTCATTCCATCCTAAAGAAGACCTGGTTGTGTCGGCCTCTCTTGACCAGACTGTTCGAGTTTGGGATATTGGTTCCTTGAAAAAGAAGGGTGCCTCCCCAGCGGATGACATTTTACGGTTGAGTCAGATGAACACAGATCTTTTTGGTGGTGTTGATGCAGTTGTCAAGTATGTGTTGGAAGGTCATGACCGAGGAGTAAATTGGGCTGCATTTCATCCGACTTTACCTTTGATAGTCTCTGGTGCTGATGACCGCCAAGTGAAATTGTGGCGTATGAATGGTAAATACAGGAATTGTATCACTTCCATTATATGTTGCATTTGGTAGATATACTGATTAAAGTTTTTGTAAGTAATTTTTATTCATAACTAAAGTTTTAATAGGAACTTACCTCTTTCTTTCCCCTCCTGTAAGTTGGATATGTTGGCTTTTGGTAGTTTAGCCTGCCACCGCAACTACTTCATTTTATTTTATGATCTTGGCTGTGTATATACAAACTGCTAAAAGTAGGTGGGTAATATTTTTTGCAGCAGGAATTTAGACTCTTGAATTGTTGTGGGATTGAGTAAATTGTTTGGTTTTTTTCAGATACCAAGGCTTGGGAAGTGGATACCTTGAGAGGACACATGAATAATGTGTCATGTGTCATGTTCCATGCCAAACAAGACATCATTGTATCCAATTCCGAGGATAAAAGTATTCGAGTGTGGGATGCAACAAAGCGAACTGGACTTCAAACTTTCCGTCGAGAACATGACAGGTTCTGGATTCTTGCAGCCCATCCTGAGATTAATCTTTTGGCAGCTGGACATGACAGTGGCATGATTGTATTTAAGCTAGAGAGAGAACGGCCTGCTTTTGCAGTCAGTGGGGATTCTCTGTTTTATGCCAAGGATCGATTTTTAAGGTATTATGACTTTTCAACACAAAAAGAGACACAAATAGTTCCTATCCGGCGGGCCGGTTCCACAACCCTGAATCAATGTCCAAGGACTCTTTCTTATAGTCCCACAGAAAATGCCGTCCTTATCTGCTCAGATGTTGATGGAGGAACTTATGAGTTGTATCAGATACCAAAAGACAGCATTGGTAGGAGTGACTTGCAGGAGGCAAAGAGAGGTCCTGGTAGTTCTGCTATATTTGTGGCTCGGAACCGTTTTGCTGTACTTGACAAAAGCAACAACCAAGTCTTAATCAAGAATCTTAAAAATGAGGTTGTTAGAAAAAGTGGTCTTCCTGTGCCTACAGATGCAATTTTCTATGCTGGAACAGGTAATTTATTGTGTAGATCAGATGATAGAGTGGTTGTATTTGATCTCCAGCAGAGACTTGTTCTTGGTGATCTACAAACGCCTTTTGTGAAGTATGTTGTTTGGTCTAGTGACATGGAGAGTGTCGCTTTGCTCAGCAAGCATTCCATTATCATTACTAGCAAGAAACTTGTGCACCAGTGCACTTTTCATGAGACAATACGAGTTAAGAGTGGAGCCTGGGATGAAAATGGCGTTTTTATTTATACCACTCTAAACCATATAAAATACTGCCTACCCAATGGAGATAGTGGAATAATTCGAACTCTTGATGTTCCAATATACCTAACTAAGGTTTCTGGAAACAAAATATTTTGCCTGGACCGTGATGGGAAGAACAAGACGCTGGTCATTGATGCTACAGAATACATTTTTAAGCTGTCTCTGCTTCGGAAGAGGTATGATCATGTTATGAGCATGATAAGAAACTCCCAGCTTTGTGGTGAGGCCGTGATTGCTTATCTACAACAGAAGGGGTTCCCTGAAGTGGCTCTCCATTTTGTCAAAGATGAGAAAACTCGGTTTAACTTGGCTATAGAGAGTGGGAACATTCAAATTGCTGTTGCATCAGCTAAGGAGATTGATGACAAGGATCACTGGTATAGGTTGGGTGTGGAAGCCCTTCGCCAAGGCAATGCAGGTATAGTTGAATATGCCTACCAGAGGACAAAGAACTTTGAGAGGTTGTCTTTTCTTTATCTCATAAATGGTAACCTGGAAAAGCTGTCCAAGATGCTGAAGATTGCAGAAGTCAAGAACGATGTTATGGGCCAGTTTCACAATGCCTTGTATCTTGGTGATATCCAAGAACGTGTAAAGATCTTGGAGAATGCTGGTCATTTGCCTCTTGCTTATGTTACAGCATCAGTCCATGGGCTACATGATGTTGCAGAAAGGTTAGCTGCTGAGTTGGGAGATGATGTCCCTTCTTTTCCGGAAGGGAAAGAACCTTCCTTATTGATGCCTCCGGCACCCATTATTTGTGGTGGTGATTGGCCCCTGTTGAGAGTAATGAAAGGTATATTTGAAGGTGGATTCGATAGTACTGGCAGGGGTGCGGCGGATGAAGAAGAGGAGGGTGCAGATGGTGATTGGGGTGAAGATCTTGATATGGTCGATTCTGATGGCTTGCAGAACGGAGATGTTACTGCAATTTTGGAGGATGGGGAAGTGGCTGAAGACAATGAAGAGGGTGGATGGGACCTTGAAGACTTGGAACTCCCTCCTGAGGTAGAGACACCAAGGGTTAATGCTCGTTCTTCTGTTTTCGTGGCACCGACTCCTGGCATGCCTGTCTGTCAAATTTGGACTCAGAGATCGTCACTTGCTGCTGATCATGCGACCGCTGGCAATTTTGATACAGCCATGCGTTTGCTGAGCAGGCAACTTGGAATAAGAAACTTTACTCCTTTAAAATCCATGTTTCTCGATCTTCACACTGGCAGCCATAGCTATCTTCGTGCATTTTCATCTGCGCCAGTGGTGTCCTTGGCAGTTGAGAGGGGATGGAGTGAGTCTGCTAGTCCTAATGTGAGGGGTCCACCCGCTCTCGTATTCAACTTTTCTCAGCTGGACGAAAAGCTGAAGGCTGGGTACAAGGCCACAACAGATGGAAAATTTACCGAGGCTCTTCGGCTTTTCCTCAACATTCTTCATACAATTCCATTGATTGTTGTGGAGTCAAGGAGGGAAGTTGATGAAGTCAAAGAGTTAATTATCATTGCCAAGGAGTATGTTCTTGGTCTGCAGATGGAGCTTAAGCGTAGAGAATTGAAAGACAATCCGGTACGCCAGCAGGAGCTTGCTGCCTACTTCACCCATTGCAACCTTCAAATGCCTCATCTCAGACTTGCTCTGCGAAACGCAATGACCATCTGTTTCAAGGCAAAAAACCTGGCTACAGCCGCTAACTTCGCCAGGCGTCTTCTAGAAACAAACCCTAATGAGAACCATTCAAAGGCAGCGAGGCAAGTACTCCAGGCTTCAGAGAGGAATATGACAGATGCATCTCAGTTAAACTACGATTTCAGGAACCCTTTTGTGACATGCGGGGCAACTTACGTCCCGATTTACCGAGGACAGAAAGATTTATCTTGCCCTTACTGTACTACTCGCTTCGTGCCTACCCAGGAGGGTCAATTGTGTACAATCTGTGATCTCGCTGTGATTGGAGCAGATGCATCAGGTTTGCTCTGTTCTCCTTCTCAAATTCGATGATTAAGCTCTGCATACTTGAGGCATGTTTCCTTCAATCTTGCTCAACCTTTGAGCAGCCAGCCGAACCAGTCACATCGATCGAATCCTTATCCACAGGTAAAAGGGTATGTGCTTGATGAAATCTCTGATCTCAAGTTCATTACTTTTCACCATTTACTTTTATTTGCCTTTTGTTTTCATTATAATATTCACATGTATTTTAAACAAGTTGGGAATTTTGGATTTTTGGCTATTCTTTTTTCTTTCATGGGCTGAAAATAGTCATAGGGCCCTGTTTAAAGTAGATAATAATGATCATATCTCATATGTAGGACAATTACATGTCATTGTGTGTCAAATTTGCTTACTTCCCTTTGTTACCTCTTTTTTTTTTTCTAGTTTCCATTGCTTGGTATTTTTTCCTATTAAGTACTTGAACCTTTTGTTGTGTTGCATTACACTCTAGCCACAGCGTTTAGGACTAATTTTATCCTTAAGTTCCTATATTCGGACTTTTGAAATTCAGTCCCTCTTTCTTTTAATTTCAGGAATTTAGTCTCTATTTGTCTGATTAAAAAGTTAAAAGTCCAATTGGTAATATTGTTAATTGACTTTTTGTTAAATTTAAATATGCTTTGTCAATTAGACTTTAATTTTTAAATAATATCTGTATTCAAATATAATAGTTCATTAATAATAGGCTTACTTAACTATAAAATTGGCACTTGAATTATATTGTTTTTCTCACTTAAGTACTAAAGGCTTTTTTGGTTAAAAGTAGTATTTGAATTTTTAATTTTGTTTCATTTTATCTCAAAAGTGCACGCGTTATGTTTTGATCACTTGGTATAGTATTTTGATAAAAAATTAGGTAAAATTGATAGTTTAGGTATATTTTTTTAACAAAAAGAAAGTGTAGGTATCTAAGTGAGCAAATCGGTATTCTTCGAGGGCAAATTTTATTTAAGCCTTAATTATATTATCAATTGGATTTTATTTTTGAAATTAGACGAGACTAAATGTAAATAAAAACGGAAAAATATTATTTTCAAATGAATAGAGATAGGTGCCATAGCTCTTTTATAATTTTTTTTTAATGTTCGCAAGTATTGTATAATCAAAATACAAATATATGATCACACTTATAGAATTAAACTATTACTATATTATAAATTAAAAACAAAAACAAAAAATTAAACTATTACATCATAAACAAGTTATGAATCGGAATAATTCAGACTAAGAATTGAATAATTATTTTACCCATATATGATGGAATTCATAGATACTTCTAATTATGCATGATGTGTTTTGAATTTCTGTACCAAAGATACAAAATTCTCGCAAACGCCTAGTTGGTAGATTGGTTCCATAATTAAACCCAGCATTTACGGGTCTGAATTATGAATCAGCAAAGCATTCACCAACGGTGGAAATTTCAACAATCTTCAAAAATGGTTTTGTTTTTTTCCTCAATTCCTTCCACCACACATCCTAATAAGTCAATTTCAATTATTAAGTGTGATTTGACTAAGGCCAATCGAATTTGAAGTTGGGGGTGGGGGGATTAAAGGGGAAATTTTGGAAGGCATTTTTACCCCTTTCATTTCCATCACACTGATAAATATTCTTTATATCTTTGTTCACTTGCCTTTTGGCACCCAACATTGCTCGTGGATTTCTATACTCTTTATAAATTTGACATTGAATTTTTATATTTTTATTTTTAAAATTTAGTTTTTTACTTTTTAAATTTTAAAATTTAAGTTCGATTATTAACATTATTAAATTTATTAGTGTGGTATTTTTCAAATAAAAGAAAATTCACTTGGTGGAAATGTAACTAAAAAAATGACAATAATGATCCTGAATTTAAGAAAATAATTTTACAGTATTAATAATTGAATTTGAATTTTGAAATGTAGAAAGTAAAGAAACTAAATTCTTAAAATACAAGTATAAATAAATTTCGATTTTACAAAGAATATAAAGATTTATGGTATGTTTTAACTTAAATTTATTCCATTATAGGATTACTACTAACTATTTAAAAATACTTTTAAAAATTAAATCTAAATAAAATTTTGAGTTAAATTTGAACACTCAAATACGAAATACTCTGAAGATTTTCTTGGTTAATATACTTTAAATGCATATACCATATTTGCTACAAAATAAGTGAATTCATCATACTGACAATATCTCCTATGGTAATATATATTTTGAGTTAACTACAACAAACTTTTCAACATTATTGTTTGAATTTTAAATTGAATTTTTATGGTATTTATATATAATTAGAACACATAAATTAATTTATAAAACACATGTATCTTATATGAACAACTTGAATTTGATGTGTTAAAGATATAAATCATTTCAATAAAAATTTGAAAAACTATTTTTTTTACGTGTAATTTTCAGTCATCCATATAGTAGACACATGTTTTATACACTTAACATTAGATCTAAACTAGCATCTTCTTATATCCCTAAATGACGATGACACATGACACCATGAGAATGCAGATAAGAAACATTCATGGGTGGCCCTATGCTCACTTTTCACTTGATATCACCTTTTGTTCCTCGTCTAGAGGTTACTCAGACGGTTCCCCACTTTGCAGCATTGGGTTAGTCACTGGATGGCCAACCACTTGGCCTCCTCATCCTCTAAGCCACCTGCTTTTTAGTGTGAACACTCTTTCAAGTATAAATACTCTTTCAAGAGTGAATACTTTCTTAGGGACCATTAGGACCCATCTGGACATAACAATCTTGTAGTATCTCAAAGAAATACAAAAAATAGGTCCCACCACATACGTCCCCAACACACTCCATGATGATAATCCATTAGCAACAACTTGCCACATCACCACTACTAGACAATAAAGTCTCCTCTATAAATACCTTCCATGACGACGAGAAAGAGACCTTCTTCCTATTAGCAACCCTAAATATTTACTCTTTGCACTCAATCTCCTTTACCTTCGTAACAACTATCCTCGTCCTCTTATCCTCCTCTGGCTCTCCATTTGTTTAGGTGAATTAACTTGCTTTGCACCACCACATTCTCCTTCTTACCTCCTCTCTTGTTGATACTCCTCATCAAAACATCTAATGCCAAATGTAATCATTAAATTAACAAAATGATTTGATTATTACGATATTGATATTTTAAGTACTCAATCGAAACGTTATGAATATTACATGGCAATTTAAAATCTAAGTGTTTGAATACATGTGAATAGTTAGCTTTATATATTAGTACTTAATTGTGTTAAGCCTCCAATATTGGCTCATGCCTTAAGCCTTAGACGATTTGTTTTTCTCGTGAAAGTGAAGGCTTACTTTTTCAAGTCGTTGACTTTTTGTTTTATATGGTGCCTTAAGCCTCCAACAGCGACAATTTGATTTATCGAAAATGTGTGATGAAAGTCAAAATCGGGTATCAATTTGAATAAAAAAAAATCACAGGGACCAATTTAAACATAAACTAAAATTGGGTACTAAAAAGTATATTTAACCTTCTATTTTTTGGGGGATAAAAGATGTGTAACTCCAACATAGCTAGCTGCTATGAATGCTGATGTTCTGTACAGTGCAACAGTACTGACCGTATGTTATCTTCAGACATTTCACGTGGAGTTAGATTTTTTTTTGGTTTTTTTTTTTTACTTTTTCATTAATCTTTTATTATATATTTATTCTAAAAAAATTATTATTATAACAAAAATAAAACTATAATTAATAAGGTACTATATTCCAAACGGAATGTGATGCTCTCGTGTGCTTGTAATAAATGGTTTTTCCTTTTTTCATGTAAGTTAAAAAAAAAATTTCGGTTTAATTCTGAATTTATCTCCCCATTTTATAAAGTTTAAGATGTTAATCCTTCTATTATAGTTTATTAGAATTTGATCCTTTTACTTTACAAAACCAAAATTGGTCCAATTAAGTTAACACCGTTAAACCTTCATATTAAATTGATCAACCTTTTATATAAACTAATTAGAAAAAAATAGCAATTTTATTTCGCATATTTATCAATAATTGAACTAAATTCTTAATTTTCGTAAAGCACGAAGATTAAATTTTGACAATTAAAGTCAGGGGGTTGGGAGGGGCTCGATCCCCCTAAAATAGAAAATTTTTCATTTAGGTTTTTTAAAATTTTTAAAATTTTAAATTAGTAAAAGGTAAAATTACACTTTGACCCTCTAAAAATAATAAAATTTTTATTTAATCCTTTAAAAGTTATAAAGATACAGGCTATTCAAATGTTAAAATTGTATTTTTACTATCATAAAAATTAAAATTTAATTTCAACCCCTAAAATGTTTTCTACCTTCACCCCTGATTAAAGTAGAGGGGTTTTATAAAATAGTTTACTATTCTCAATTAAAATAGATGGATTAACTTCTCGAAAGCAATAAACTAGTTTTCGACCCATGCAAATCAAACAATAGGGGCTTATTTAAGTACAATAAAAGTATATGGGGTTATTTAAAAAAAAGTAAATTAGTTCAAGAATCTTTTAGTAATTTATCCAAATGATTATAATATTAAGTAAACTAGTTTCCAACCCATGCAATGGATTGATTCTATTTATTAATATAAATACATGAAATTTGATCATATAAAATATTTTGAATTTTGCTTTATATACTTTTTAAAATTTTAGACATTTTTATTTTCAAACACTATGATTTAATATTTTCATCATATTATATTTATTATATATAATAAATATTTGTGTGAAATAATTTCATGTATTTATATTAATAAATAAAATAAAAAATGTATGAATATAAATAAGAAAAAAAGGAAGAAGATATTTTCAGCATTGAAAAAAAAGAGAAAGGAAGAGTTCTCAATAGCAACAATAATGCTAATATAATAAGAAAACAACAATAAAAAGAAGAAAATAAAATACTTCAAGCAATAAGAAATAAATAAAATATAAATTAAAAATTTTGAGTCTTGTCAAAATTATTTATAAAATATAATAAATTTTATCTCAAATTAATATGTCTTTTCAACATAATTATTTTGAAATATATAATAATAATAATAATAATAATAATAATAATAATAATAATAAAGCAATTATATTAATAACTACATGCTTAAGTGTCCATCTTTTTTTTTTCTTCTCAAGGTATTTTTTGGAAAGAGTCCAATAACTAATCATCCGTATTCTGTAGGCCCATTAAGGAGTCAATACTAGCCTTGAGTTTATTTACTTACTCATTTTGAATTTTTTTGAAGTATATGAGCTTCTTGATTAAGAATGAGTTTGTATTGTTTGATGGGACTTTTGTATTCAACTTTGCTTTTGTTGAGAGGAAGCCGCCTTCTTGTTGTTTGTCTAGACTTGATAGATCACTCAATGAATCAATATTGTACTTATAGACAACCATAATACCATTTCGACTAAACAAGTGCTCTACATATTGTAGGCATGGGCTCAAACAGTGCCAAGCGCAAATGCTTACGTTTCCCTTAAGGGTGTAGACAAGAAAGGCAGGTGGTGGCTTTGTCTACTCCCAAAAATGATAAAATTACATTGTAGTCTCTTTAAATTAAATTTAAAAAATTATAAGTTTGTATAATGGTAATTTTGCACTTTAGTTCTCAAAAATTATGATTCATCTATGCCCTCTAAAGCAACTTTCTAACTTTGCTCCCGATTTCCTTGGTATCTAATCATATACCACGCATGGTTCATTCTGACGAAATGCTCTTATTTTGTTGAACTTGCTACCACTTCAAAAAAAATATTAAGTACTCGAATTCTTCACAAAATTAAGATATAAAATTTTAACTCAACGTAATATTAACTCGGTCTAATCAGAAATTTCTTAATATCTTCCTAGTAACTTAATTTTAATGAAATGAACAAAATTTTTTTAGTTTTTTTTTTTATTTATTTTTAAATTTGTGAGGGAGCAATTAAATCAAAGCATAAAATTTGAAAAGAAAGAGTAGCAGACTTATTCCCCCAAAACTCAGGGTGTAGTGCCTCGATAAAAGTCTAAAACAGTAAAGACCTTGAATTCAAAGACATTGGTAAGATTTGGACCAGTTACCACGTCATGGTCCGACTATTTTTTGGGTAATTTTCTTTCATTTTCATGCAACAATTTATATTATATACAAAGAAAGCCAAACACCTGGAATATACTCAGTTGGATCGAGAGTCAATTAGAATTTCGATTCAAAGAGAGGTATTAGATTAATTAGTTCGGAAATCAATATAAATCAATTTTATCAAATTAAAAATGAGTTGAATTTAATTTTTTTATTACGATTTTTGGTTAAAATGAGTTATTAGTCCATGTACTTTAAAAGTTAAAAATACAATCCTAGTATATTTTCAATTTAAAAATTTTAGTCCAATTATTATCGCCATCGGTAATTTTTGTCAAAATTTATCTATTTAGCATGTTTATTTTTCTATCAATCATATGCCACATTATATGAGGACATCCTAATCAAAATTTCAAGTTGACAAATTTTGACAAAAACAACTTACGATTTTAATATTTGAACTGAGATTTTTTTAAATAAAAAAGTAATAAGACTTAAATTTTAACTTTTTAAGCATATAGATTAAATCTCAAATTTTGTCAAAGTATCAGGACTAACAACACATTTTAATCTGAATTTTTCTGATTTATTTAATCGAACCAAGTAGACTAGTTGAACTAATTCGACCATCGATCTGGTTCTAAAAACCATGCACGGAGCATACTTAAATTCCTGCTTAAATCTAATGCGTTAATATACGTATGCAATTTGAATTTGACTTGTCAAAAAGAAAAGAAAGAACCGTCTTGATATTGTTTATATTTTTAATACGTTAAATTCAAGTTGTCAATGCGATAAATACACGTATTTATAATTTGATTTTAAAAATGGTAATAAAACGTGACCATTTTTAGTTTACCCAATATTAACTCGAAATTTATATCCATTAACCCGATTTTATTTAAAATTCTAATACTCATACTCAACCTCTCCTCCAAAAACAACAAACTCTTCGAATTCTACCCCGACTCGCCCCAAAATATTAAATGATATTTTATACTACATAAAATTTTACAAAATTAAATAACATGCATATTATAAAATCTTATGAATATCTAGATAAAAAATATAAAATAATGAAAATTTATAAAGAAAAATGAAAATTTCAAATTAAAATATACAAAATTAGTTATGAAATAAAAATGGAGTATTTTGGTAAAATTTTTAGGATGGTGTACGTTTGATCAAAACCCAACCTTAACCTCGAAAATTTTAAATGCCACATCCTACGCTACTCCCAAATTAAATTTTCAGAAAAATAAAATTCACTCGTATATAATTGAATTGGATTGGATCAGAATTATCGGTGTTCAGGTTATTTTGTCATTCTTTTTGAATTAATTTTCTTTAAAATTACATTAGATACATAAACTGACAGTTAACATCTTTTAACGTCTAAACTAATGTAATGTCATGATTGATCATCAATACAATATTAGTACTTCGAGAACTTGGCTAAAACGTTTTGAAAGTTTGGAGAGATCAATATATAACATAGGTGATGGTTTGAAGATATTTAATGTAATTAATCCTATTATATTTTAAATGTTTAAAATATTATTTAATATTTGAGTTTGATTTCAATATTCAATTTAGCACCTGAGTGTGCTTTTTGTCCCAATTTTGTATTCGAATTTGCCTTCAATATTCAATTTGATACTTAAATTTTTACAGTTTGGTACTCGAGTTTTTTTTTTCCAGTTAAGTACTTAAGTTTGTCTTCAATGTTCAATTTAACACCAAGTTATTTTTTTTGTCTTAATTTTGTATTTGAGTTTAGCTTCAATACTCACTTTGGTATATGAACTTTTTCAATTCAATACTTGAGTTTCTTTTTGTCTCGGTTAAGTACTCGAGTTTATCTTCAATATTCTAATTTAATACTTGAGTTTTTTTGTCCCAATTAAATACTTACATATTTTTTTACTAAAACATACATAAAATATTTATTAATCCACGTGATATTATAATTGAATACTAAATTAAATATTAAATTTAAATATAAATATCAAATGATATATTAACCCGAAATTCATAGTAAAATTAAGTTAACTTCAGTTTCACTAAAACAAAACCAAAAGCACCCATTAATAGATCCTACATTACCCCCTCCCCTCCCTCTTATAGGTAAAATTTGCAGCCCTAGCAACAAAAGCAATAATTTATATATATATATATATATATATATATATATATATTATAAAAGCTTGAGTTGAAGCCATGGATAAGAGGCGGGTTTTATGGGTGCAAAGGACAAATAGAAAGTGAAAGATGTCAGCTATCAGTTTCTTTTAGAAAACCTTACCTACACAGTTTCTTTATATTTATAATGTGATATATATATATATACACACACACCATATATTTGATGTTGTTTGAATATCAAACTGTTTAAATGATTACATATTTGATTATTTAAAAAGAAATAGTATTATTGGAATGAGATCGATTATGTTAAAGTATTAATTTTTAGTTTAATTTATAAAATTATAAAATTGATTCTATCAGTTTATTCGATTTAAAGGCCAATTAATTTTTTTCTTCTTCTAGATTGGTGTACAAGTCGATTTTGAAAATATTGAAAAAGGAATGTATTTATAAAGATCGAATCAAATAATGTTAAATTTTAACAGCATTAACATTTGTTACTTAACGGGATTATATTTTGAAAGCTTTTTGAAAAAAAATTAATTTTCATGTCATTTTTTAATGGGAATAGTTAAATTTGTTACAACTTTGCCTTTTGATTATTTTTACCAAATTTATGCAGATTTTTTTTGAACAATTTCATAAATTTTGATTATATCTGTTTTTTTAAAGACAATATTTAGAACTATTTATAACACTTCCCTAATAGGATAATACGTTTTAGCACACTCGAACTCGAACTTACATTCTCTTGCATTGGCAACAATACACATATCAATCGAACTAAGAATCGGTATACTTATCTTACAACTACAATAACTAATCTCATGACTACTGTTATTTTTTTATCTTTTTGACAATAAACACACTGTTCATTTAAAAACAACCATTTACTCTTCCTTAATGCAATATTTATAACTTTTTTTCCAAACCAAAAAGAAAAGCCAAATTGTACTAGAACTACCATTGTAATCAAAGAGATAAAAAGAATAGAAAAAGGAGTTTTAAAAGAAAACCAATTTGTTCATATAATATTACAGATATCTTCATTATTCTTTTTTTTTTAATATCTGTGCTATACTGGTTTTATTATAAGTGTAGGTGATGATCCTATGGCGGCGTTAAAACACAGACACTCCCCTGGGATTCCATTTCATCTTAACTCTTCAATTCTCTTTAATTTTTTAAATTTTTTTCACAGCTTAAAGAAAACCCAGAATTATTAAACTGAAAAAAACAAGATCCCCATAAAAATTATGAACCATGAACTCAAAAATAAATATCAATAATCTCTTAAAAAACAAAAAAACCTCATCAAACATAAACCCACAACCTATCATTTCTACTACCTCAACCACCTACCTACTTAAACCCCTTTCTTCTTTGTCTCTTAGTGTACCATTCATACACACCTATACATATAGATATATATAGACATATGAATATGTAAAGGAACACAAGAGATTTGTATGAAAATGGGGTTTTTTTTTTTTTGTTGATTAATGAATGAAGGAGTGATGATGATGTCTAGTAGGGGGTATGGTGGTGGAACAGGCGGCGGTACAAGGTGTCAAGATTGTGGTAACCAAGCTAAAAAAGACTGTAATTATATGAGGTGTAGGACTTGTTGTAGAAGCAAAGGATTTGAATGCCAAACTCATATTAAAAGCACTTGGGTTCCTGCTTATAGAAGGCGTCACCGTCACCATCATCAGCACCAACAACAGCCTCTGCAACATAACCCTAAAAGGCTTAGGGAAAATCCTTCTTCAGGTATATATATATTCATTGCAGCCCTAGCAGCTTTTTCTTTTCTATTTTGAGAATGGGATTTTGACAAGGAACAGCTTTGTGATGTTTGATTTTGCTTGGTTTTTTTAAGTGGTTCTTTTTTCATTTTTCTAGGGTTAGAAGTAGGGGATTTTCCGGCTGAAGTTACATCACCGGCGACATTCCGGTGTGTTCGAGTGTGTTCAATGGAAGATACCACGGCAGGGGGTGATCAGTATGCTTATCGGACGGCTGTGATGATAGGAGGCCATGTTTTTAAAGGTATACTATATGATCAAGGACCAGATCAAGGTCATTACTCACTTGGAGAATGTTCATCTAGAGAGACTCCATTACAACAGCCAAATCAAGCTTTAACAATGGCGACTGCTAATACTGCTACAGCTTCAGCTACTGAAACTCTACTTCCTTTTGCATATCCATCTCCTTTCAATGCTGCTTTCATGTCTGCAGGTACGCAATTTTTCCTTCACCCAAAATCTTAATAAAAAAAAAGAAGAAGAAAAATCCCAACATTTTGTATATGGGGAAAGTGAAAATTTGAAGAAGAAAAAAAAAAACCCTTATTTTGTAATCATCTTTTGGAATCTAAAAATCCCCCATTATTATCATAGAGCAAGCTTTTCATTCGCAGTACTTACCCTAGTGCATGTATCTGATATATTCAACACACAAAAAAAAAAAAAAACTTTTAAAAAGGGAAATAAACAAACAAGAGCGGGGTGGGGGAGTAAATTAAGAAGATGATGAAGTTTATTTAAATTTTTGTAAATCTCTTTGTTTACAAACTTCAAGACCTGCAATTATATGATCTTGTCTCTCTTGTAATATTAAAAATGGGGGTTTAGCTGTTTTGTCTTCTTCCTTGTTCTTATTCATCTCTTTCATTTGTTTATCAACTTCAAAGCCACTTTTTCTTACAAAACTAAAGCACTACTTAACATATGTTTTATGATGATTAACTCTTATATACATATATATACACATGTATATATGTATGTATATGTATGAATTTGTTTAAATTTCCCAATGCATGAGAATCAAACTTAGGTAACAAAAAGATTAATATATCAGATAATGAAAAATTTGCAGATAAAAGGGGGAGAAGGTTCATTTCATGTGCAAAGAAAGACTTAAAATCATGAATTTTGTATACTACATAATTTTCTTTTAATAATTTTGTTATAGATTCTAATAATATCTGTTTTCTTTTAATACGATATCTAGAATTATTCATAATTTCTCTTCAACTCAGATATATTCATATTAATTGAATTAAAACTCAATCAACATGCCTGGTATGTATTACATAATTTGGTTAATTTCTTTATGTAAGATGTGTATTATATATATATATATTATATAATTTCATATTCATGCATTGCACATACTTTATGAAATCTTTATAATTAATATATAGTATAAAACATTGGTTAGGTGCGGCACACATTTTAAATTAAATTAATCAAAAAATAAATATGGGAATCGTTTCCCTAGCTATATAGCTATAAAGCATGAGCTAAGCTCTTTGAGAAGGTAAAATAAAAAGACTAATGTGGGGAGCATCTTATAATGGCTTTAATTAGAAAGCAATATATTATAAGCTTTGATTTTTATGGTAAAGACACAATTACACTAACTCTACTATATGAAAAAGATAGATACCCTTCAATGAAAAAAATTTATAGAAATTGGAATATATCCTTTGTACTTGAAAATTTGTAAAAAAAAAAAGTCAATACATTAATAGTGTTTATATATATTATTAACCATGAAATCATTTGATTTTTTAAAAAAATATTTTGTAATGATGTATTATTATATGGTTCGTTTATAATAGGGTAAAATATAAAATAATAACTTTTATTTGTTTGATTATATTTTAGTCACTTACGTTATCGTTTTTTTATGAAGTGGTCACTTTACAGTTAAACTCTGTTACCTCCTTAATGGCAGTCCTATATGATAGTCCAAATGGATTTTAAATGTCAACTTGGATGTCCTGTTGTTAGGATGAAAATAGATTTTTAATTAAATAAATTTAATTTGAACTGCAGCGTAGGACATCCAAGTTGGCATTTAAAACCTATTTAGACTGTCACGTAGGACTATTGTTAGGGAGTTAACGGAGCTTAACGATAGAGTAACCACTTCGTAACAAAACGATAACGTAAGTGACTAAAACGTAACATTTTAAACATAAAAAACTAAAATGTAATCTGAAGTAAATAAAAGTAATTATTTTTATAGTTATTCTTTATAATATACACAGTGAGTGCATCAAATATATCCTATAAAGTTATGTATGGAGTGGATTCTTCTTTATGTTGTAATTCTAGGATAGGTTTCCTATTATAGTTAGAAAGGGAAATGATATAATTAAAAACCACTTATGAACCAACCAAATAATTTGGTGCACATACATTACAAAAAGGCATGATCATAATTAATTAAGAAACCTTTAAGTGGGTTTGATTAATTATATATATATATATATATATATATATATAGTAGATTAAATAGTTAGATTTCTTTTTGCATAAAGGAATTTTGCAACTTGGCCCATTGAATAAGTTGAATAAAGTTCAATTTTAGTTAATTTTGTTTCATTTTTGAAAATTTTTTGTGTGATTTTAAAATGTCTCCAAAATTAGGACAAATTTGCTAAAATTGTAAAAAAGAGAGATTGTTTTTATTCATGTACATTAACTTTGTATTTAGTTTCAAGTCTAAATCATGGGACAGTGGCAACAAATGACAAACTATATGTATAACTATGGTGTGAATGTTATGTTATATATACCTTTCCTTTTAATATTGGTTGCTCATTGATTACAAGTTTGGTATGAACCCATTGTAAGGCTTTCGAAAAGAAAAAGTATGAGTCGAGTTGGATTGGATCAGATCAAACCTAGTATATTAATTCAAATTCAGGTTACAACTTCAAATGCCCCACATTTTGAAGAAAAAAATTATCATCTAAATGAAGAAGAAGCACATGGTCTTTAATAAAGCAATTAATGAGAAATTGTTTAAATTCTTCATTTTTCTTTAAACTATTTGTGTCTGATATACAGATTTAGAAATACGATCTTAAAGAATCTTTCAAATAGAAGAAAAAATTTAAAACATTAGACATATCTTATACTCATACTTGAGTAAACCCTTATTTTGTAATCATCTTTTGGAATCTAAAATCCCCATTATTATCATAGAGCAAGCTTTTCATTCGCAGTACTTACCCTAGTGCATGTATCTGATATATTCAACACACAAAAAAAAAAAACTTTTAAAAGGGAAATAAACAAACAAGAGCGGGTGGGGAGTAAATTAAGAAGATGATGAAGTTTATTTAAATTTTGTAAATCTCTTTGTTTACAAACTTCAAGACCTGCAATTATATGATCTTGTCTCTCTTGTAATATTAAAATGGGGTTTAGCTGTTTTGTCTTCTTCCTTGTTCTTATTCATCTCTTTCATTTGTTTATCAACTTCAAAGCCACTTTTTCTTACAAAACTAAAGCACTACTTAACATATGTTTTATGATGATTAACTCTTATATACATATATATCACATGTATATATGTATGTATATGTATGAATTTGTTTAAATTTCCCAATGCATGAGAATCAAACTTAGGTAACAAAAAGATTAATATATCAGATAATGAAAAATTTGCAGATAAAAGGGGAGAAGGTTCATTTCATGTGCAAAGAAAGACTTAAAATCATGAATTTTGTATACTACATAATTTTCTTTTAATAATTTTGTTATAGATTCTAATAATATCTGTTTTCTTTTAATCGATATCTAGAATTATTCATAATTTCTCTTCAACTCAGATATATTCATATTAATTGAATTAAAACTCAATCAGCATGCCGGTATGTATTACATAATTTGGTTAATTTCTTTATGTAAGATGTGTATTATATATATATATATTATATAATTTCATATTCATGCATTGCACATACTTTATGAAATCTTTATAATTAATATATAGTATAAAACATTGGTTAGGTGCGGCACACATTTTAAATTAAATTAATCAAAAAATAAATATGGGAATCGTTTCCCTAGCTATATAGCTATAAAGCATGAGCTAAGCTCTTTGAGAAGGTAAAATAAAAAGACTAATGTGGGGAGCATCTTATAATGGCTTTAATTAGAAAGCAATATATTATAAGCTTTGATTTTTATGGTAAAGACACAATTACACTAACTCTACTATATGAAAAAGATAGATACCCTTCAATGAAAAAAATTTATAGAAATTGGAATATATCCTTTGTACTTGAAAATTTGTAAAAAAAAAAAGTCAATACATTAATAGTGTTTATATATATTATTAACCATGAAATCATTTGATTTTTTAAAAAATATTTTGTAATGATGTATTATTATATGGTTCGTTTATAATAGGGTAAAATATAAAATAATAACTTTTATTTGTTTGATTATATTTTAGTCACTTACGTTATCGTTTTTTATGAAGTGGTCACTTTACGCTTAAACTCATTACCTCCTTAATGGCAGTCCTATATGATAGTCCAAATGGATTTTAAATGTCAACTTGGATGTCCTTGTTAGGATGAAAATAGATTTTAATTAAATAAATTTAATTTGAACTGCAGTAGGACATCCAAGTTGGCATTTAAAACCTATTTAGATTCACGTGAGGACTATTGTTAGGGAGTTAGCGAGCTTAACGATAGAGTAACCACTTCGTAACAAAACGATAACGTAATGATAAAACGTAACATTTTAAACATAAAAACTAAAATGTAATCAAGTAAATAAAAGTAATTATTTTATAGTTATTCTTTATAATATACACAGTGAGTGCATCAAATATATCCTATAAAGTTATGTATGGAGTGGATTCTTCTTTATGTTGTAATTCTAGGATAGGTTTCCTATTATAGTTAGAAAGGAAATGATATAATTAAAACCACTTATGAACCAACCAAATAATTTGGTGCACATACATTACAAAAAGGCATGATCATAATTAATTAAGAAACCTTTAAGTGGGTTTGATTAATTATATATATATATATATATATATATATATAGTAGATTAAATAGTTAGATTTCTTTTTGCATAAAGGAATTTTGCAACTTGGCCCATTGAATAAGTTGAATAAAGTTCAATTTTAGTTAATTTTGTTTCATTTTGAAAATTTTTGTGTGATTTTAAAATGTCTCCAAAATTAGGACAAATTTGCTAAAATTGTAAAAAGAGAGATTGTTTTTATTCATGTACATTAACTTTGTATTTAGTTTCAAGTCTAAATCATGGGACAGTGGCAACAAATGACAAACTATATGTATAACTATGGTGTGAATGTTATGTTATATATACCTTTCCTTTTAATATTGGTTGCTCATTGATTACAAGTTTGGTATGAACCCATTGTAAGGCTTTCGAAAAGAAAAAGTATGAGTCGAGTTGGATTGGATCAGATCAAACCTAGTATATTAATTCAAATTCAGGTTACAACTTCAAATGCCCCACATTTTGAAGAAAAAATTATCATCTAAATGAAGAAGAAGCACATGGTCTTTAATAAAGCAATTAATGAGAAATTGTTTAAATTCTTCATTTTCTTTAAACTATTTGTGTCTGATATACTGATTTAGAAATACGATCTTAAGACCTGCAATTATATGATCTTGTCTCTCTTGTAATATTAAAAATGGGGTTTAGCTGTTTTGTCTTCTTCCTTGTTCTTATTCATCTCTTTCATTTGTTTATCAACTTCAAAGCCACTTTTTCTTACAAAACTAAAGCACTACTTAACATATGTTTTATGATGATTAACTCTTATATACATATATATACACATGTATATATGTATGTATATGTATGAATTTGTTTAAATTTCCCAATGCATGAGAATCAAACTTAGGTAACAAAAAGATTAATATATCAGATAATGAAAAATTTGCAGATAAAAGGGGAGAAGGTTCATTTCATGTGCAAAGAAAGACTTAAAATCATGAATTTTGTATACTACATAATTTTCTTTTAATAATTTTGTTATAGATTCTAATAATATCTGTTTTCTTTTAATACGATATCTAGAATTATTCATAATTTCTCTTCAACTCGTATATATTCATATTAATTGAATTAAAACTCAATCAGCATGCTGGTATGTATTACATAATTTGGTTAATTTCTTTATGTAAGATGTGTATTATATATATATATATTATATAATTTCATATTCATGCATTGCACATACTTTATGAAATCTTTATAATTAATATATAGTATAAAACATTGGTTAGGTGCGGCACACATTTTAAATTAAATTAATCAAAAAATAAATATGGGAATCGTTTCCTAGCTATATAGCTATAAAGCATGAGCTAAGCTCTTTGAGAAGGTAAAATAAAAAAGACTAATGTGGGGAGCATCTTATAATGGCTTTAATTAGAAAGCAATATATTATAAGCTTTGATTTTTATGGTAAAGACACAATTACACTAACTCTACTATATGAAAAAGATAGATACCCTTCAATGAAAAAAATTTATAGAAATTGGAATATATCCTTTGTACTTGAAAATTTGTAAAAAAAAAAAGTCAATACATTAATAGTGTTTATATATATTATTAACCATGAAATCATTTGATTTTTTTAAAAAATATTTTGTAATGATGTATTATTATATGGTTCGTTTATAATAGGGTAAAATATAAAATAATAACTTTTATTTGTTTGATTATATTTTAGTCACTTACGTTATCGTTTTTTATGAAGTGGTCACTTTACGTTAAACTCTGTTACCTCCTTAATGGCAGTCCTATATGATAGTCCAAATGGATTTTAAATGTCAACTTGGATGTCCTGTTGTTAGGATGAAAATAGATTTTAATTAAATAAATTTAATTTGAAGCTGCGTAGGACATCCAAGTTGGCATTTAAAACCTATTTAGACATCACGAGGACTATTGTTAGGGAGTTAGCAGAGCTTAACGATAGAGTAACCACTTCGTAACAAAACGATAACGTATGACTAAAACGTAACATTTTAAACATAAAAACTAAAATGTAATCAAGTAAATAAAAGTAATTATTTTATAGTTATTCTTTATAATATACACAGTGAGTGCATCAAATATATCCTATAAAGTTATGTATGGAGTGGATTCTTCTTTATGTTGTAATTCTAGGATAGGTTTCCTATTATAGTTAGAAAGGAAATGATATAATTAAAACCACTTATGAACCAACCAAATAATTTGGTGCACATACATTACAAAAAGGCATGATCATAATTAATTAAGAAACCTTTAAGTGGGTTTGATTAATTATATATATATATATATATATATATATATAGTAGATTAAATAGTTAGATTTCTTTTTGCATAAAGGAATTTTGCAACTTGGCCCATTGAATAAGTTGAATAAAGTTCAATTTTAGTTAATTTTGTTTCATTTTGAAAATTTTTGTGTGATTTTAAAATGTCTCCAAAATTAGGACAAATTTGCTAAAATTGTAAAAAAGAGATTGTTTTTATTCATGTACATTAACTTTGTATTTAGTTTCAAGTCTAAATCATGGGACAGTGGCAACAAATGACAAACTATATGTATAACTATGGTGTGAATGTTATGTTATATATACCTTTCCTTTTAATATTGGTTGCTCATTGATTACAAGTTTGGTATGAACCCATTGTAAGGCTTTCGAAAAGAAAAAGTATGAGTCGAGTTGGATTGGATCAGATCAAACCTAGTATATTAATTCAAATTCAGGTTACAACTTCAAATGCCCCACATTTTGAAGAAAAAATTATCATCTAAATGAAGAAGAAGCACATGGTCTTTAATAAAGCAATTAATGAGAAATTGTTTAAATTCTTCATTTTCTTTAAACTATTTGTGTCTCGATATCTGATTTAGAAATACGATCTTAAAGAATCTTTCAAATAGAAGAAAAAAATTTAAAAACATTAGACATATCTTATACTCATACTTGAGTTAATGTAACATAGACTTTAACACCCTTAAATCTTACTAGTACCACCTAGAAGTTTCTACTTAGCCATCATTCTCAATATGTTCTCAACATGAGACCAGCTAGGTCATGAACTGTAATATGGATTAAATAAAATTGGTGTTATATATATATATATATATATATATATATATATATATTAAGGGGAGGTTGATTCAGTTAATCTAGTGGTAGCATATTTGTCCATTGCATTATTAGAATTAACTACAAGCTTTTACTTAGCCATTGTTCTCAATAATATATATATGTATGCACGTATATCTGTTGAGGGAAGGTTGATTCAATTAATGTCATTTAAGGAATTTGACTCAAACCCTATTAAATACACATGCACATGTCTTATTAATAAGTGACCGTGAGCCACGCATGGTTTTTATTGAATTTGTTGTCTCTTCAAGTAATTTCAAACATTCGAGTTCTCTATAAAATCAAGAAAAAAATTCGAGTGAAAATAATATCTAATATGTTGAAGAGTTTATCAATTCTCAATAGATAACGCTTCGAATTTTTCTTTAGAAGTATAGAGAAGTAACTTACAAAAAGCACTTAAAAGCAATATAATAAAGAAGTGAATCAAGGGTGCATGACCATAAATTCTTAAAGAATGAACCATGGCATATTCATCACCAAAACTTGATCTATATATATATGGCAAATAATGATAAATTTTACCCTAAATTAACCATGCAAAGCATCAATCGTCATTGCAATAACATCCTTTATATGCCATTCAAATAGATGTTGAAATAAACCTAAAATATCAATAATTCCATGAATATTTTGTGTAAAATTTCCATGAAAAAAAGATGTAGTTACCATGAAAAGAAAGCTACAAGCGGCTACCCACTCTAAAAACAGTTACCATACAAGAAAAATTTCCACACAGTGACACCTCTCAAATGTGATGTGATTTAAGACATTAAGGCAAAAGCCGAAGAACTGTTATATATAAATAAATAATGGGAAAATAAAAAAATGTAGTGGTTAAAAACCCTAGCATTTCCTAATTTTAACCTAACCTAAAAAAACCTATATATCCAAAGCTTGGTGGCTATACGGCGATCGTGAGGTCATTTCTTACTCCATTGATTTGCCCTTTTTTTGATATAGAAAATCTGGGTACGTACCATTTTTAACCATATGTGTTTTTGGCTTTGTTTTGCCTTGATTCAGTTCGGCTGACTGCTGGTTTGTGCTATAACTCACTGGTTATGTCTTATTATTTCTTTTGAATATAAGGGACAGTTTGGAAATTGTTTTAGAGCTAAAAAATAATAAAATTTTTAAAAGAAGTAAAATATCATTTTTTTCCATTATATTAATTTGTGATTTCTTAAAAACTAAAGGGGTTATATAAAAAAAATTTCCTTTTTGGAGCCAAGTTACAAAGATTAATTTTTTCTAGGGTTCATTATAGCTTCTACTAACAATATTATCTCCAGTATTTGAACTTGAGTTCTTTCGCCAATGATACATCATCTCTAGGGTTTGAATATAAATTATCTCCTTAAAAATATAATGTGCCTTAGCATGGCATCTGACATCAGACACTTGAACATTGATTTTGTCTTATTTATATCCCTCCTTTGGTAAAGGCTGAGGTTGGTTCGAGACTCATTATGCATAATTATCATGTGTAGGATTGATTTTAGGTTGGATTATTCCGGTTCTTAGTTCATTTGCATCGGTATTATTTTAATTATATTTTATAGTAGTTTTTACACATATTTTATAATTATACTTTGATTGTATTGTAATTGTAAACTTCATTTTTTTTTATAAATACAACTAGAAGTATAATCACAAATAATAACCGTAATTAAAAATGTACAAAGGCACTTGAATCGAAACATATCCAACCTTAGACTAGAATAAATTTGAAAAAGACCGATATATGATTTACATAGCCAAAATCAAATTTGGGATCTCAAATTGGTAAAGATTAAACATTGGTCGATTTTGCTATTAGCCCTTGGATCTTGTATTATGTGTACGCATTTGTTATGGATTTAGTTTATATACTTTAATTTGGTCAAATTTAATCCTTGTATTTTTTGAGTTGAGAAATTTTAGTCATAACCCAAATAGTAATAATTAAATCTGTTTGGTTAAATTCTGATATTAGTCCTATCTTGTACATAATGTTATAGATTTAGTTCATGTTTTCTAATTTTATCATTCTTAATCCCTATACTTTTTAAATTTTAAAAATTTAATCTTAACACAAACAACAACTATTAAATCTATTAACTAACTTTTTTAGTGATAATACACGGAAATAATAAGCTACAAGTGATCATTTATTTACCATATAAAATTTTAAAAATAACAAAGCTCAATAAATTTAACAATTATCAGTTTTAGCTAATAAAAATTTTAACCATAAATATTAATCCACTATCAAATTATTAGTATTATTATAATATTTTATCAACATACTACTTGGTTGTTGAAGATCTTATTAAATTTTGATAATAAAAATCCTCTTTGTGCGGAGGACTAGGAGCAATGAACTTAGATTTTTTTTCTTAAAAAAGTATAATTTTTAAATCAAAACAAAGAGTGTTCAAATTATCATCACCATCATCATTATTATAATTTAAACAAGAGTGTTCCAATTAATTAACTCCTAAACTATTGATATTTCTAGGGAAATAAAAAATTTAATTTATTCCTGAATAAATAGATCGTTCATCGTTCAGTCCACAGTCTATATGAGAATTAATGGACTATGAAATAAGGCCCATCTTCTGCCTTCACTGGGATATGCACGGCCATTTCACTTAACCATAATTTTTTCGGGATAATTATCAAAATCATATTTAATTTTAATTTAGTGTAACTTTGATTGTGGTTAAATACAAAAAAAAATCAATAATTGTGCTAAAATTTTATAAAAATTAAATTAAATCAAAATTTTATATATCAAATTATAAAAGAAAAATCAAAATTCATATCTAAAATTAAATATTAAAACAAAATTCATATATATATATATATATATATATATATATTTTAGATAAAATCAAAATTCATATCTAAAATTAAATATTAAAACAAAATTCATATATATATATATATATATATATATATATTTTAGATATCTTTCTTCTTTAAACTTAAAAGAGTCTGATCTGAGTGTGATCAACTCAAAATTCAACCCGATTTAATGATAAAATGCCAACATTACAGAATCGAATTAACTGAAGTTAAAACTAACCTGAATACTACACAATTTGAACCCGAAACAACCAAATAAAAAATCAAAACAACCTCAACCCGTAAAAACTAGAACCCCAAATGACCCAACCCTAAAAACTTATGCCTAAAACCTAAACCGAAACAACCCGAACATTTAAAATACACAAATTAATCTAATCTAAGATCGATTCTATCCAAAACTAATCTAACATGCCCAACTAAATACGCCTGAAGGACAAAAGAACAGAACATAATGAAAATCAAAGGTTAGTTGGAACTTTTTTGCACTAACAAACATTTCAGTTGTTTTTACACAAATACAGAAACACGAGGAATTTAAAAGGTTTATGTAAAAACATCAAGTTTTTCCCAAATACCTGCGTAAAACATCACATATATGCAAACCAATTGGGGCATACACACACATTACTCAGAGTTGGTATTAACAGCAGCAACAGTGGAGACCAAGGAATCTACACCACAAACATTGCGACCCCTGCAGATTTTGTAGTATCCATTTTCACCCCAGGTTTCTCCCCATGAGTTCTTAATGATCCAATATGGTTTATCCTTCAACCTGATGGGGGCATAGCCTGCTGAACCATACCCCACCAACAATACTCCGTGGTCGAGGCGTTTAGAGCAAATGTACGGGCAAGAAACTCCCCCAATGTATGTTTGCATGAACACTGCATTTATGGCAACTGCCATTGCAAAAGGAAGCAGACAGCTCAGAATTAATGATAAGCCATTATTCAGCAATGGATAGTAAGGATTTGGATATTTGTGAAACTTTGATTTGCTGATAACGAATTGTAAATGGATGTCGAAATTAATCCTCATATATCCATTATTTGAATCTGCTTTAACATATTCGGATGTCCGTTATCCAAATCTACTTTAGTTTTGTAGATAATGAATTCAGATTTGGATATCGAAATCCATTATTTGTTTTACTTCTTAAAACTTTTTACACTTACTAAATGCAAATCTATAACAGACTTGGATAGGTTAAAGTACTTGAGCGGTCCCTGTATTATATGGACTGGATCAAATTAATCTCTCTATTATTAAATGGATCAATTTAGTCCCTATACTATTAAAAAGAATCAAATAAGTCCAAATTGGAGCATAGTTAACATTTACTGTATAAAAAATGTCTTGAAAATTAGTGAAACAATAAATGATATTTTTTAAACAGTAAATGTTAACTCTAGTCCACTTTGCCTTTAGTTGATTCTTTTTAATAACACAAGGACTAATTTATCTATTTAATACTAGAGGGACTAATTTGATCAAGTCCCGACAATAAAGGATCCTCTCAGGTAAATTCACCGATTTGGATATTTGCTGTATGATTTAATTAATTCAGATTTGGATAATAATACTCGAATTTAGTGCAAATGATAAACGAATTCAAATATCCCTAAAGCTAGTGTAAGGGTAAAAATTATTGACTTACCTGCAAGAGGACCATTCTTCACAAGATTTGCAGCAATTTGATCCTCATCAAGGGAAACAACGCTGAAATTGGCCACCTTAGCAACAATCTTGGACTTGTCAAATTTGCAGGTCCCACGATCAGTGCCAGTGTAGGGGTAGTCTTCCTCACGCATGAGTCCACCAGCTTTGAGTGTATACTCAAAAGCACTATTCATAAGACCACCATTGCATCCTGAGTCGCATGAACCTGCTTCCTCTGGATCACACTATAAACCAAAGAGGATTTACAATTACCCTTTATGTCTCATTGGTTGCTAGTGTAATAATACAAAGAAAAAAAAAACTTAGGTACTACATACGTACTAAAATAGTTTATCACAACATAAAGAATAATCGAAGTATAAATTTAGACTTCAAATTAGAAGGATGAGTAAAACTCTAGTAAAAAAATTAAGACTTATTTAGAATAAGTAAAAAGTTTCACTTCCCATTACTCAAAATAAGTTGAGGGGCAAATTAAGTTAGTTTATTGCTAACTTATGTACTAAGACGTATTGAAAAAATAATACTCTTGCAATAGCATAGTGTTAATATACTTTCTTAGCTATTGTATTGATTTGGGGAACGAGGGATTGGAACCCTAGAATCAAGCAAGAATCAATAAATCAAATGCAAACTGATCATTACCTCCCAAAATTCATCGTTTATGTTCTTTGACCAATTCCTTAATGTATTCATAATATCCATCATGTTGAACAAAGACAGAAGCAATAACTAACAAAAAAAATTCTAATGCAATTATTCCAATTGCAAACTTAAAGGAAGTTTAACAATTTTCTAATGCGACTTAGCAACTTAAACTACGCATAGCATTTAGCACAAACTAAAGAAAAACGAACTAATGAGCATCAATTTGAAATTGTAATGAATTCAAGGACAGAAGGTTATACATAAACATTAAGAACATCAAAACAAGTAAAAGAACTCAAACCTCATGATCACAATCAACGAGCTGTTGCTCACTAAGGCTCACGAGTTTTCCAGTTGCCAAAAAATTAGCACCTTCCAAGGCTCCTGTTGTACTAAAAGACCAGCATGATCCACATGAACCCTAATAACCAAACAAACATAAACAAAAATCAATGCAATACATTTATTATAAAAATGTTACAAACTGCAGGCTTTTAAAAATTGAAAACCTGATTTTTGACGGGCGTAACAGCTCCTTTTTCTCTCCAATCAAAATCCTCAGGCAAATTATCGGTAGGCAAAATCGGTGCCTGGTTCGCATCTTTAGGCAGTCTCAGCCTCCTTAACCCCAAAAACCTCTTCCTGAACTCACCGGGAGTCAAATCGGAGAACTGAGTCACACCGTGAGTCGCGGACGGGTCAAGCTTCTGATGACGCTCCGCTCGTCTCAAGTTCGCCCGGAAAACCTTGAACCGGTAATCATGCTCCTCCTCCGAGCCGTACGATTTCTTGAACCGAGCCTTGAACAGCGAGAAGTGATGCTCAGCGGTCAAGGGCTGTGTCTCCACTCCATCATCTTGACCGTCCGTTACTTGCCTGATCAACGGATCAACTTCTGATCCGACGACCGAGAAAGCCTCCGATGATATCAAACCGATGAATAAAAAATACGAAATGACACACAGAGAAAACGCCATACGATGAGCCATTTTTTTGCTTTTCTTTTTCCTTTTTGGAAGTGAAAAAGGAAAAAAACGAAGGTGCGTTATTTATAGGTACATAATGGATATAATACTTTGAAATTAATAGTTGTGGGGGTAGTTTGGGGATTTTAAAAATGTTGCTTCTGTGTGAGGGAAAAGAGTGACCAACGAGGGAACGCCACGTGGTTGAGTGAAGTGTTGGCATTGAATGATAGTTGCTTTTGGATTTGGGCTGTTTTTTTTTTTTTTTAATTATTATACACCGTTTTAATAATTTAGTTCCATAAAAATATTATGAACGTTTAGGTGGGTTGGTTTTTAATTGCGCAATTTGGGTCATCTTTGTTCACACTTTTTCTATTTTTTAAATTTTTTATCGAGTTTTTATCGATTTCGAGTAATTCACTTAAAAATCGTTCAATCTCTTTTTTTAAATTGATGTATCGATTGATTTCTAATCCAACCAATCTGATATGCTTCCAATAACATTGGTAGGTTTATGACTATACTTTTCAAATTATTATTATTTTTTGATACAAAAATAATTTAAACTTATATTATTCCTAAAGAAGATAAACACTCGATCAAAAGGTCACAAATTGGGATTCCGAATTATTATTTTTAATCATTGTATTTTTATCTTAAATTTTTAGTTTAAACCAAACGGTAATAGTCAAATTTGTTCGGTTAATTTTTGTTATTAATCATTTGTTATGCATAAAATTGTTGATTTAGTTAATGTTTTCTAATTGAATTATTCTTTGTCCTGTGTTTCTTTTTTAATTTTGAAATCTCAGTATTGACACGAAATTATAATGTTCTCATAATTGATTTTTTTTAGTATTATATGAAAATAATAAGTTAACATGATATTGCACATGTGATGATACATTTAACAATTAATGCCTCATTGGTTACTAGTATAATAACATAAGGAAAAATCTTATTTATTATATATATATTACAATAGTTAGGCATTAAATAAAGAATAATTAGTGCAAATTTAAATTAAAAACACAAATAAAAGCTCTTTTATAAAATAAGACATCTTTAAAATAAGCGAAAATTTTTCTTCTCTTTGTTAAAAATAGGTCACTGGAATGGTTAAATATCACCAATTGAATTAGTTTATTGCTAATCCATGTACTAAAACATATGTAATAAATAACACTTACACCAAACGCTAAAAAGTTTATTGCTAACCCATATTCTAAAACATGTGTAATAAATAATACTTCTACTAAACATTAAGTTTAAACCAGCTCATGGGTCGAGCCACCCACCTAGGCCTGAAGGTCTGTCCAAAAAAAGAAGGGTTTGGACACAATACAAGGCTTGAAAAATAGACTTTGGTAAAATTTCAGTATTGTTTTCTGTATGGGTCGAGCCATGGGCAAAAAAATTTTACCCGGTCCGAAAAACATGTTTTAAAACAATATTATATTAATTATATATGATAATTAATAAATATATATTTATATTTATACTAAATCACTAATCCAATAACAATTAAACTCATTGTCCAATACTTAAAAAAAACTTACCCAACTAAATAACTCAACCCAAAATATAAACTTTTAAAATTTATGTTTGATACAATACATTTGTCATATTAATGGTAATTTTTTAATGTATTTTAATGTGTTAGAAATATTTTATTTTAGCTTTTTTAGTGCATTTAGTGTATTATATTTTTTAAAAAAATTTAATTTAAATAAAAATTAACCTAAAAAAATCAAATATGGACGGACCCAAGTTTACTTTTCTTAAATCGGGCAGGGCTTAGGTAAAAAGTAAGCCCACTTTTTAGAGTCGAGCCCGAACTTGGAAAATGATCTAAATACCTTGCATAGGACGGATCTGATCTGGCCCATAAGCACCTCTAGTTGAATTTTAGAAATAACACAATTTAATAATAATATGCTAGGATTTTTAGAACTGGACCAATGGTTGAATCGTTTCGTCCACTCGATTAAATAAATCATTAAAATTTAAAAAAATATATGGTCCAACTAACTTTTATCCTATTTGTACCAATTTCGGGTCGATTGATCAAATAACTTTCTTCATCCCAATATCCCAATCTATTTCTAGTTCAGCCAATCCAGTCCAATCCGATTTAAATATTATTGCAATATGCCAAATAATAATTTTTAAAACATAATATTAACTAAACTTCAATCCTTAATTTAAAGGTGCTCTAGAAGCACTTGTTGCCATTTTTTTTTTCACTGCTAAAATTCTATTTCTAATTTTATATATTCAACACTATATTATCTCTAATTTTTTCTAAAATCATTCTCTTAATATATATATCTTAATATTTATTGTCAATATAAGAGGCGTGAGTTCGAAATACGTTAAAATGTATTATCCTTTTATTCAAAGGTTGAAAAAGAATTATAAGTATTCTAGACATTGTATCATAAAGACGAGATATTATCAGAACCTATAATAAAATACAAAATATTTTTCATGGCGAATAAGATAATTTATTATATGAAAAAAAGTCAGTAATTTTCGAAGAAGAATACTTCTTTGTCTTAAGCTCAAAAAAATATATTTATTTGTCTTGGTCCTTTCCCACTGAAAATTAAATAAATTAAAAAAAAAAAGCATCACACCTACCATTGAAGTATTTTAAACTCTTGCTTAACACATGCTCTTTTGACTAAAAACAATTTTGGATAATGTATAGAAAAACAAATTATTGATCTTAATTCATTGTTTTATCATTAAAATTAAATGAATTTTTCAACAATAAATGAAGCTCATTAATTAGTAAAAACTAACGGTGATATCGGTTTAGTTTAGTTAGATTTTTTACTTGTCCATTATAATATGGTTCGATTTTTTTCTTTTTCGTTTTAGATCTTTTAAACTTAAATTGATAAAATGAATTTTGTTTTATGGCTTTTAAATATTATTTGATAAAATTTCAAAATCATAAACACTTCTAAAAAATAATAACTCGTCAATAACTTTTAAATTATTTTCACAATTATAAATATAAAATAATTATTTTTATATGTTAAATAAAAATAGAATTGATTCAATTTTGAATAACAGTGATTTTAATTCAAATATCTCAATTCGAGTTAAATTTTTAAATTCATGCAAACTGTCCCTTGCTGAAAAACATAGCATAAGATATTGATTTGTCCAACAACTTTGTATTTAGTTACAATTTCTTCTTCTTCTTTAGCTTTGTGCCAACTTTTGCATTTGCTTAAGGCTAAGGGCATCTATTTGAAGTCAAGTTGAATCATCAAATGAGAACTACCAATCCTTATATATATATATATCAACCAGTATATATAGAAAATCATTAGTGCATTACTAAGGTAATTTAAACACCCAAAAATAAGTTTTTTACTAATTTTTAAAAACAGCATTGTGGTTTTTACTGACAGAGTAAAATTTAAACCATACATCATAAGAATCAGGGTGATGACAATCTTTTCTGAAACTTTTTATTCGCGTAAACTTTGATACGAGCTTTTACAATGATCTGGAAGCATCAAGTACAAGCATTATTATACGGACCGGTGATGGACTTATCATGGGAGGAGTTTGTCTATGGAAACCTCATATACATGATGCTTTAATAGCAGAAGCCATAGTCAGTACCCAAGCAATTAGATTTGCTCAAGAGATGGGTTTTCGGTTTGTGGAAATAGAAGGTGATTCCTCGTTAGTGATAAAGAAACTTGAGGAAATATGCATTGACAGATCGGTGATTAGTAATATTATTTGCGGCGTGAAAATGAATTAAAGAAAAAAAAAACATATTTTTAGAGTTTGAAATAGGGAGAATCCATTAATTAATCTAAAATAAAATTTTAGAAATTCTTATTTTAACATTTTCAATTTTACAAAATATTTCATGGAAAACAATGAAAACAACATTTTTTTTCTATTTTTAATTTTAACTAAAATAACTTATGTTTTACCTTAATTTCCAGAAATTTTCCAAACATTTAATTTAGCATATGAAATTTAAAAACTTAAAAAACCGAGAAAAAATGGTTAAAAAATGTCTGTCCGTTATACCAAAAAATGGGTCTTAATCTATGGTTTTTCCATTAAATCAGGCTCAATCCATGCTAAATATGGCCTGCAATTAACCATATCAAAATATAGTTAATTCATTATTATATCCAAAATATTATTTTGGACGAATTTTAGTTTTAGTTCCTGTATTATATTCTATTTACAAATTTAATCCCTATACTTTTTTCTTTGAAGTTTCAATTAACTATAATTAAATCATTACAAACAAAAAACTAAATTGAATTAATTAACAAGGTCGCACATATTTTTTAACAATGCTAGACTTGAACCTATGTGCTCAACGTCTCAAGGCTTAGACCTTTTTTTTAATACAACCAAGGTATTATTGATTGATCCGTACACTTTAATTTGACATAATTTGATCTTCCTACTATTATTAATATTATACTTCAGTCCAAATTACTAACACAATTAAAAATGTAATTAAAAAGGGAAAATAAACTTCTTTTAAATGAAGTTGAATTGAAAATTTTTAAAATGTTTAAATTACGAAGAAATCACTATTTTGATACAATAATTTCACATTTTAAATAAGAAATTTTGAATTTTGAATTTCGGGTTTTGTGCTTTTTTATTTTTTTAGTTGCACATCAATCAACTAACAAAATATTTTAACTATGGGGTGTTTGATAAATAGAGTTTTGGACATTTTTTTAGCTGATTTGGGTACAAATAAATGATTTGGTGTCAAATCATCTAATTGTAGTGTTTGATGAATGAATGTTTGCAATAAATTGTTGAGCTCAAACCCCCAAAACAAAAAAACTCTGGGATGAACAACATTTTTCAATAACTGATTGTGAATGAGATATGTGAAATGTCATATTTGAGCATATTTGCTCAAAAATTACTCCATTTGCCACATCCTTTTAAACCTAATAGGAGTGCCAATATATCACAAGCCTTCATTCTCTCATTTTTACTTTCACCTTTAAAGTCCAAAATAAATCTAAAAAAAAAAAAAATCCACCGGGAATCTACAAAAATCAACATTTCCGTAAGAAAATTTCAATCGAGCCCATTCAACCCTAAATATTTATGTACTCTTAATTTATTTTCAATTTACTTGTTTAAAATGATTTCTTATGCAACTTTATATTAATTGAAATATCCTACTTAACAAATTTATTAAGAGTGTGACATAAATATCAATAATTTATATACTAAGGACATGACATAAATATCATTAAGAATATAGTTTACAATTATTTTGATATATTATTAATATTTATTAATTTCCACAAGGTTAATATTTACAAATAAGGAACTTAAGAGATTTATTTATTTAAAATTTCAAAAATATTCACTAATTAATTACCATAATGGATGTTTTAATTCCTTAATAATAGTGTTTTTTCAATAATTTAATCCAATAAAGACTAAAGTATTATAAACAAATAAATACTTAACAATAAAATGTGCCATACCATTATTTGTCATTTTACACATATTAACTTTCAGCTAAGTTTTATTAAACACTTTTAAATAAATAATTAATAGAATCAATTGGTCAAATCAATTAAGAATCAGTTGATCAAATCAATCATTGCAATCAACAATCAGTTATCAGCCAATAGGCAAACAGGGCCTATGTGATTTGAAACAAGGGATAACATTAATAATAATTTGAAACAAGGCACAACATTAATAATAACAGAAAGGACCAAATTAAAGTTGGTATAGGGTTTAGATTCTCAAGTCAAATATAGGTTAAAATATGCTTCAAGTCCCTATACTTTATATATTTTTAGAATTTAGCCATTTAAATTTATTTCAATGAAATTAGTCTCTCTACTCTCCAGATAAAAAAAATGCAAGTCTAACTATTAACATCGTTAAAATTCTTTTGTTAAATTCATGTTTATTACAATATCATCTTTTATTTCAAGATGCCACGTCAATAAACTTAATAAAAAAAGTTTAACAACATTAACAATTGAATTTGAATTTTAAAATTCAAAAAAGTAAGAAACTGAACTCCAAATATATAAAAAAATCCAAATATTTAAAAGCATATTTTAATATACATATACAAAACCAATAATTTGACAATATAATTTTAAGTTTAGCACCTCAAAATTTATTATTATTTTAATTTTTTGGTCAAAGGCTCCTATACTTTTTTCCCGAAGTGCTCAATTTTAACTTTTGGGATGGTAATCATAAAACTTTGGGAAAGTTTTTCTTTGCTAAAAAGAACATGATTCCATATTATATTTAACAAAAAGAGGGAAAAGATTTTTAAGTGCAACAAGCATTGGTGTGATAGTGGGATTCTCTTTGAAAATAATTTTGTTATAAATTATAATTATATTTTTTAATAGCATATTTCAACTTATAAATAGAAGTATAGTGCATTTTAACGTATTTGAATTCATTTCTTACTGCATTAACAACAATGCCCATATCAATTGAATTAAGACTTAATCGACGAAATTCTCTTCGAAATTAATATGGTATTATTTTGTTATTTTTTGGGTTGCCATTCTCTTCAACTAACATATTCATTCACAAATTAATGGTGGTCATGTTTTTATGATATTGGCAAACACAATATATTCAATAAGATATGATGTTTATTTTGAAAATATTTTTGACTTGATTTTAATCCACATAATTTGGATCCTTTAGATGGTAGTTTAATCACAAATTTTAAGTATATTTTTGGTTAAAATATTGTTTTGGCCTTTCTACTATGTTTAGTGCGGCACTGGGTAGGCTGTTGGTCACCTTAAAATCAGAAAATTTATCTTCAAACCCTTTGAAATTTGTAATGTTATGAGTTAATATGATGAAATTGCAATTTAAACTTCAAGAATGATAAAATTATTATTTATATTTTTTATAAAAACAATGATAAAAATACATCTTTATGTCTCATAAAAAATTATAATTTAATTTTGACCCTTCAATTTTTTTTAATTTCACTTTTCATTAGATTGTTATATATCAGTGATCACCAGCCTGGAAATTACAAAAACATTCAAGTTGAGTCATTGTTAGAAGTGTCCATGTGTTGAGTTTAGACCTATCCAAGGGTCAAGTAGTCAGGTTGGGCTTGGATAATAATTTTTGCACCTCAATCTAGCCTAGCTCGAATTTAATTTAAATAATAAAAAATATTTTTAAATTTAAAATTAATTATAAAAGTATAAAAATATTAATTAAAATATATATATTTTTATTATTTATATTTTGAAGAGTGAAGTTGACTTTTTGGACTGGTTGAGCCAGCTCAAAAATAAGCATAGGCTTGAAATTTGTTTGGAATCGAGTCTCGGCCTAGCTCAACTCATAGGCACGTTTAGTCAGGTTGGACCAAATCGAGGCCCGATTAAAAAAAATCTAGACCTAATTTTAAGCAAGGTTGGACTCCTAAAAAAACTCATATCATTGTTTTTAAAAATAAAAATAAAAAATATAAATTATATTAATATTTATACATTTTATAATTAAATATAAACAGAAACATTTAAAAATCATTTAATTTGAATTTAAATCAATTAACCTAATTTTAAAATAAAAAATTTAAGTCTAAACTCGACCCAAATAGAATCGCCCTAATTGAACCGGACAAGCGAATTGGCTCTAGCCAAGTCTAGTCGTTGGGGTATTTTCAATCATATAGAGCATCTTAAATATGACATGCATAAAAGAAAAGCACAACAAAAGGGCAAGTCGTGAGGCTGAGCCGTTTTTAGAACAAAGGTGGAAAAGTGAATCTAAAAGTGAAGATCAAAACGAATACGTCAAATTGTATAGAACATCTTTACTATATTATGAATTTCTTTTAATTTTTTACTTTCCGAAAAGAGGTGAAGTCAAAATTTTTTTAAAGAGATTAAAATTAAATTATATAATTTTATGATAATAAAAATATAATTTTATTATTTTAATAGTTTATATCTTTATAATTTTAAAAATTAAATTAAATTTATATCATTTTAAGAGGTCAAAGTGTAATTTTATGAATATTAATTTAAAATTTTATAAATTATAAAAGACCTAAATAAAAATTTTCTATTTTAGGGACTAGGACCCTTGCCAGCCCTTGACTTCGCCCTATTCGAAATATGTAATTTTAGTTTTTGATGTTAACTTTTTTCCATTAATTAGTTAAATGATATAGAATGTAATTATATTGACTAATTTGATTATGTCCCTCTATTCTAATAGAGGGACTTGTCAAGTATTTTCACCTATTTTAAAAAGTAGAGAACTAAAGATTATCGACTTATAATAGATGGAGTAAATCTATTAAAACACAAAGTACATAGGCCTTTTAAAGAAATTTTCCCTTTTATTAGATGGAAAAATGGAATCGAAAAATGAAGAAGGAAACGAATATATATGGATACGCGCACTTTGAAAAAAAAAGGATGGGACTTGACAGCGATTGTTAAGCAATCGCGGACCAGCCAATTTTAGGTCAGTCAACGAGGCGTTTTGGTCCACTGTTTGTTGCTATGTTACCCCACTACCGCCTCCTCTTTTATTCACATCGTTTCACTCACTTTTTTGCATCGTCGCTTCCCAAAGAACGTGTCGCTCACATTCTTTATATAAACTTGGATTTATGGAGGTGTCTTGCACGAGCGATTAGTCGAGAGTGAAGAGGAACAAAAACGTGATGACTAAAAAAATGGGAACTCCATGATTAAAATGGATGTTTTAGATCTTGTTATTAAATAAAATATCTGAGATATTAGATTTGGTATTAATTGTACCGTAGTCCTCACACTATTGTTTATGTTTTAATTTGGTCTCAAGCTTCAAAACTTCATGAGTGAATCATTAAAACAGGATAAGAATCCTGAAAATTGCTTTAACAGAGCCAAAGATGAATCTTCATCTTTGCATTAAATTCAGTGTTGTATCGATCTAGTCTTCTCTAGTCTTCAAAACTTCACCCTTTTACATACAATAATTATAGGTATATTTACAATTTAATCCATAAATTTTAGATATAATTGGTATCATAGGCATTCAATGCAAGTCTTCGACTACCATATAAATTATTTAGTTGACTACAAGACTAAATACTTCTATAAAAGTCATCATCATTTTCTATTCAAGGAAAGGATGATTTTGTACGTTTAAATATATATATTTTATTATTTTATCAATAACAGACTTTTTTTTTCAAAATTAAAGTCTCTCAACCTTTATTTAATATCAAAGCTTCACGTGATTGGGATTGACATCAATGACCTAACAGTTCTTATTTTCTTACTTTAAAAATTAATTAAATTTTTTATTTTATTGTTCATGTGATTTATTGATAATTATAAAAGGTTTAATATAAGATTTGATATATAGCTTTGACAATTTTTTAATATGATACTTGTATTTGATAAAAATTATATATTTTAATATTTAAAAGTTATAATATTAATTTTTAATTGAAATTTAATTAAAATTTTTATAATTTTGTTAATTGAATAAATTTAGTATTAATTATAAATTTGTCACATAGATTTGATTTAATTCATATTTTAAAGTTGATTTGATAAAAGTTAATTGTTAATATTATAAATTAATTATGAATTTTTATCAAAGTAAATTGTCAAAATGTATAATTTTGGAATAAAGATGCCATCAAATTCATATATAAATTGTATATATATATTAATTTTTTAGTCATGTAATTTATTGATAATTATAAAATTACAGAAATTTGAATAACAGAGTACAAATTTTCCAAATTTTTTCCAAGACTTCAATCAATCTTAAATTCTTTATTTTAAAAATTCGTTTTTTTTGCTTAATTTTAATTAACAGGTTTTCAATTTTCAAAACGTTGATACGATGTTTAATACGAGATAATCTGTATTTTCGTATATATATACGGGAATATTCCCTTGTATTTTTACTCACGAATACCAGAATCCGGTTTTCTATTAACCAAAAATCAAGATAATGGTTTTTTGAATTTTTTTTTGACTCAAAAAGTCATATAAATACGGCCAGGTAGTAGTAGGAGTAGCACTCGCAGTGTTGAAGATAACCGCAAAGATGAGCTCTTCTTCTTCTTCAGTGATATGTTCTTTTGTTATTATTTTAGCTTTATTTTTCAATTCATTGTTGTTATGTAATGGTGGAAAGACTAGTATCTACGTTAGGAAAGAGGAGAAAACTGTGGATATGCCCCTTCACAGTGACGTTTTCCAAGCTCCTCTTGGTTACAATGCACCTCAACAGGTATATTTTAATGCAAAATTTTGGGTTTATTTGGAATTTTTTTTTGTTGATGTGGGTGTTTTTTTGAAAATTTGAAAGGTTCATATAACACAAGGCGACCATGTGGGGAAAGCTGTGATTGTTTCATGGGTGACCCAAGATGAACCCGGTTCAAATACAGTGGTTTATTGGAGTGAAGGTAGCAAAGAGAAGATGAAGGCAGTGGGGAAAATTAGTACTTATAAGTACTATAATTATACCTCTGGTTTCATTCATCACTGTACTGTCAAGAACTTGGAGGTAAAATTTTGAATTCATAGCAATTTTTTTAAAGTTCAATTCATAAATTTGCTTATTGGGGTTTCATTATTGTTTTATAGTACAACACCAAGTATTACTATGTGGTTGGTGAGGGTACTTCAATGAGAAAATTCTGGTTTACAACACCTCCTGAAGTTGGACCTGATGTTCCTTACACGTTTGGTCTCATTGGTAAGTGAATGGTTGCTTGCTGTTTTTGATTTGGTTAAGGATATGTTACTCGAATTTGGATGCGAGTGTTAGATATGGAATATCATGTAGTTGGTTATATGTTTGATTTTATGTCTAAGTAGTTTATTTGATCTTTTCAATACAACTTTTGTGGGTTAGATATGGTTTAAGGCTATGTTACTCGAACTTGGATGTGGGTTTTAGATATGGCATGTATCCAAAACGAGTATGGTCAGAAATAGGTACTTTGAGAGGTAACTGATTAGAGTTTTGAAGTATTGTTGCTTACATGTTTGATTTTATGTCTTAGTAGTTTATTATTTGATCTTTCAATGATAATGCAATTTTTTGTGGGTTAGATTTGGTTTAAGGCTATGTTACTCGAACTTGGATCTGGGTCTTAGATATGGTATGTATCCGACATGAGTATGGTTAGATTTATCTACATTTTTCTGTATATTTAAAGAATCCTTGAAGGTCGTATCCTCGTATGTGTTGCTGGCTTTTGGTACTGTTTATGTGGTTGAATTTGGAATTGGAAATGGTTATGCAGGGGATCTCGGGCAGACTTTTGATTCGAATGTAACACTCACTCATTACGAAAAGAACCCAATGAACGGTCACACCATGTTGTTTGTTGGGGATCTTTCGTATGCAGATAACCATCCAAATCATGATAATGTTAGGTGGGATACGTGGGGAAGGTTTGTTGAGAGAAGTGCTGCATACCAACCATGGATATGGACTGCTGGAAACCACGAAATCGACTTTGCACCTGAAATCGTAAGCTTTTTGTTCTTTCTTATCATGATTAGCTCGTAAACACCATCAACTTTTCCTCCTATGGTATTAGCCATAGAAGCTCACCTGCACAAACAGCAGCGCTGATGCTTTTCTTTGTTTCGGTTTTTAATTGCGGTTTTGTCCGAGTCATGTCATCTTCATTTTCTACTGCTTTGTCATTGAACTCCCGATATGACGGTGAATTGGTGATAACATGATTACGGTTTTCCTGCAGGGTGAAACAAAGCCGTTTAAGCCTTACACTCATCGATATCATGTTCCTTATAGAGCATCACAAAGTACTGCTCCCTTTTGGTACTCAATCAAGAGAGCTTCAGCATACATCATAGTGTTGTCTTCATATTCGGCATATGGTAAATACACTCCTCAGAACCAATGGATCGAACAAGAGCTACCGAAAGTTAACCGAACTGAAACACCATGGTTAATTGTTCTAATGCATTCCCCATGGTATCATAGCTATAACTACCATTATATGGAAGCTGAAACCATGAGAGTAATGTATGAGCCATTATTAGTTCAGTACAAAGTCGATGTTGTATTTTCCGGTCATGTCCACGCCTATGAACGATCCGTAAGTTCTCTTTCCAACCAATTACTTACATTCAAGTCTTTTAAACTGATTGTTTAAAAAAAAGGGGTTTGTTCCAAAATTGCTTGATTACAGGAGCGTATATCGAACATCGCATATAATCTCGTAAACGGTAAATGCAGTCCTGTAAAGGATCTATCCGCTCCTATTTACATAACCATCGGCGATGGAGGAAACATTGAAGGCATAGCAAACAAGTAAAGATTTTTGTTCTTTTATCATCATATAATACATGCATCATTGTTGATGTCATTGATGCCAATGTGTTTCTTTTTCCTTGTAGCATGACCGTCCCTCAGCCGGAGTATTCAGCTTATCGAGAAGCTAGTTTCGGTCATGCCATTTTCGATATAAAGAACCGGACTCATGCTTATTATAGTTGGCACCGCAACCATGATGGGTACGCCGTTCAAGGCGATTCGACGTGGGTTTTCAACCGATTCTGGCATCCAGTTGACGAGTCTCAATGAGAACAACATGTAGTTCCCCTTTTGAACTCTTTATTTTTAGATTAAAAAATGCAGAAAATATAAATTAATAAAAATTTTCCTTTTTTTATTTTTTCCTTAGTGTTGGATTTATGTTGGTTTAGTGCTATGAAGAAGATTTTGAGTTTTATTTATTAAATCAATGAATCGAATTTGAACAAATTGATCCCTAAATTTCAAAATATTTTAATTAAGTCCTTAGTATTTGTATTGTAACAATTATGCCATTTTGTGTTCTAATATCACATGAAGCGTATTTAAAACACCAATTTGGATATTTAGAACTTAAATAAAATTTTTAAAGTTTGTGAACTAATTTAAAATCTAAATTACAGATTAAGGACTTTTAGTAAAATTAACCCAAAAACTATTGAAAAAGAAATCTAAAATAACATAGCATACTATCAAAAACATTCCATCCTAAAATGCCAAAATTTATTTTAAATAAATAAATAAAGGGTAAATTATCAAAATAGTCATTTTGTTTCTCTCGGATTACATTTTAGTCACTTATATTTTGAAATATTACGTTAACATATTGTAACATTTTAATCATTGAACTGTTAATTTTCGTTAACAGTGTAACCGTAAGCTAACATAGTATGCTAAATCAAAATTTCAATAAAAAATTAGGTTAAATTATACAATTGGTCTCCATATTTTTTTCGTTTTGAACAATTTTTTTCTTTTATGCTCTTTTAACTTTCTTTTTTTTTTTTCATTCTCTTCTGCTTCGCCCTCTATTTCCTCTTTTCTCCATCTCTTTCAACATAAAAGAAAAAAATTAAATTGTTCAAAAAAAATAAAAAATACAGAGACTAATTGTATAATTTAACCTGAAAGTTTCATTTGAAATGATAATTTAATATGTGACGTCAGTTTATCGTTACACCATTAATAACAATTAAGACTCCGCGACTAAAATATTACAATACGAAAGTGACTAAAATGTAATTTGAGAGAAATAAAATTACCCTTTATTTATTTATTTTATCTATTTTGTTAATGGTTTGAAACGATTAATATCAAATTTTCGCTAAAAAATCTTTATTTAGTATATTAACTTAAATTCTCCCGTAATTTGTTGAAAAAATAACAGAATAATAATTAAGATTCATATAAATACAAAGAATCAAAAACAAGGAAAAACTCATAAATTATGTAAAATATTTTAAAAATGGTGGCGGTGAAGGTAACATCGACGAACTCTTTGTTTTCTTCGGCGTCACCGTGTGTTGTATTTTTCGTTGTTATAGCTTTTGTTTTAAGCTCGGCAGTTTTATGTGATGGAGGAAAAACCGGCGTCTATGCTCGGAAACCGGAGAAAACCGGTGACATGCCCCTTCACAGTGATGTCTTTCGTGCTCCTTCCGGTTACAATGCGCCCCAACAGGTCAGTTTATTTGGAATTATGGATGTTCGTGTTATTTACTCTCTCTTTTTGGAGTGTTGATATATTTATGGTTTTATTTTTTCGGTCCCTCTACTTTTTGCATATTTGAAATTTAGTCTTTATTTTTGGTATCAAGAATTTAGTGACATTTAAAAGAAAATTCACTCACGCAGCTAATTTAACGAAGGCTTATATGAAAAATAGATACTCAAACTATGCAAATTTTCTCATTTAGGTACTAAAGTTTTATTCTGTTACCACTTTAGGTATCAATCATTAATTTAAGGAAATATTTTATTTAATTAAAAATGTCATATGTCATAATTTAATTGGTTCAAAGATTTTTTTAAATTGGAGTTAACATTCTAATTTTTTTATTTAATTAAAAATGCCACGTGCAATAATTTGAATGTTTGATACCTAAAATGGTAATGAAATAAAACTTTAATACCTACTTTAACAAAAAAAAACACTTTAGGTACCTAAATGAAAAAGTTACATAATTTGGGTACCTATGTTTCATATAATCCTTTAAAGAATAAGCAAAAAATGTTGACGCAGTGCAAAGAACTCCATCTACAATTTTGTGTGTGCTCACATGACACTTAAAATTTTCAAAATTTTAAATTAATAATAGTAAATTTATACTTTAATTCTCTAATTTTTTTAAAAAAATTATAAATATATAGACTATTAAAATGATAAATTATAATTTTATTATCATAAAATATACAAATTAATTTTGAACCGCTTAAAAAAATTTTCTGGCCTGTTTTGAAATTTTAAGGTACATATAACACAAGGTGACCATGTGGGAAAAGCAGTGATAGTTTCATGGGTGACCCAAGATGAACCCGGTTCAAATACAGTGGTTTATTGGAGTGAGAACAGCAATGAAAAGAGAAAAGCCGAAGGGAAAGTCAAAACTTATAAATTTCATAATTACACCTCTGGTTATATTCATCACTGCATCATTAGAAATTTGGAGGTAATTTTTTTTCCATTTGCATTTAAATTCGAGCTCTGATGGCCTCGGGTTCCTGCAAAACGAACTCAAGCTCGGAGAGCATCGGAGCTCGTAGTGGAGAAAAGTAACTAAAATGAAATAAGGTTTTAGAGGAAGAAGATGATCCCTTGCGGTCCAAGGCGGCCGTTTTATTTATTTTTTTATTCTCCAAGTAACTTGACATAGTGATTTGCCTTTGTACCATATTGATTGGTCTCGTTAATGTCGATATTGAGTCTTTGTATCTGTTTGTTTGTAGTACAATACCAAGTATTACTATATGGTCGGCGACGGTGATTCGATTCGGAAATTCTGGTTTACGACGCCTCCTCGAGCCGGTCCTGATGCCCCATACACATTCGGTATCATCGGTAAGTGAATGTTTGCTCACTGTTTGATTTTATGCCTGGTACACATTCTGTTCTTAGGGTTTTTCTTGTTTGTGTTGGCATTGTAGGGGATCTCGGGCAGACTTTTGATTCGAATAGCACGGTAGCTCATTACGAACAAAACCCGAAGAAAGGCCAAACCGTATTGTACGTGGGCGATCTTTCGTATGCAGATAACTATCCGAATCATGATAATGTAAGATGGGATACATGGGGAAGGTTTATCGAGAGAAGTGTTGCGTATCAACCGTGGATATGGACTGTTGGAAATCACGAACTCGACTTTGCCCCCGAAATCGTAAGTATTCGTTTCCTTTCTTATCGCGATAATTAGCTTGTAAACACGGAATTGTCCATTGTGTTATAACGGTTCTGCGCAGGGTGAAACGACGCCTTTTAAGCCATATAGTAATCGTTATCCGGTTCCATACGTAGAATCGAAAAGTACTTCTCCTTTTTGGTACTCGATCAAGAGAGCTTCGGCATACATCATAGTGTTGTCTTCGTATTCGGCCTACGGTAAATTCACTCCTCAGTACCAATGGCTTCAACAGGAATTTCCGAAAGTTAACCGGACCGAAACGCCATGGTTAATCGTTCTTATGCATGCTCCATGGTATAATAGCTTCAACTATCCTTTCATGGAAGGCGAAACCATGAGAGTAATATACGAACCATGGTTTGTGAAGTACAAAGTTGATGTCGTATATTCCGGTCACGTCCATGCCTACGAACGATCTGTAAGCTCTTTGACTATGTTATCTCCGCTAGTATATACGAAACTTCGAGTACAAGTAGTAGCTTGACAACCAATTTACCATGTTGTAATCATGCTTGGTTACTCGATTGCTGATATAATTTATGTTACAGGAACGTGTATCGAACGTTGCGTATAACGTTGTAAACGGTATTTGCACTCCCGTGAAGGATCAATCCGCGCCTGTGTACATAACTATCGGCGATGGAGGCAACATGGATGGCTTAGTATCCAAGTAACCATTTTTCTTGCATTACATATAGATTGGTTTTTCAGTTTCTTGCATTACATATATATTGTTCTTGCATATTTGTAGCATGAGCGAGCCGCAGCCAACGTACTCGGCGTATCGAGAATCCAGTTACGGTCATGCCATTTTCGATATCAAAAACCGAACTCACGCTCATTATAGTTGGCACCGTAACAATGATGGAAACCCCGTCGAAGCAGATTCGATGTGGTTTTTCAACAGAATCTGGCATCGAGTTGATGAATCTTCTGTTTCTCAATAAGCATAATATAATGTTTTCCATTTTTTATAAAAAAACCCGAAATTTTCGCTCTTTCTATTCGGCTTTTCTGGGCCTGTTTTCGTAATTTCCATTTCAGTTTAGTTTATGTGTATTCTTGTTGGTGTATACAGGATTGAGTAGCTGTGTAGATATTCTTCCATGACCGACTGTATAGCTATGAAGAAAGTTGATATGGTTGTTAATGGTAGAAAAATAGAAATGTGTTAAAGCTTTTCAATGTTTTTTTAATAAAATTTGAGAACTTATAATTGGTTGGGGGTACCGGGTGGAAATAAAGACAGATTGAATTGGGTGGTCGGACTAGTTGAATTAGTAGTTGAACTGATTGAAGTAAGAACTAATGATTTTATCGATTCAACTATTGGTCCTGCTCTAAAAACTTTGTCTGGCTCCATCAAGTACGTCTTTTTCACCGTAGAGGTGTCTTAGACCAAGTTAGGCTAAGGCTTGATTTTAAAAAAAAAATTCCAAGCATGGGCCTAATCTCAGCCCAATTCACCCCAAAAATTCATATTACTATTTACGAAATAATTAGATAAATAAAATATTATTTTAGTTAATAATTTTAAATAAGTCAAGCCGGGCTGATTAAGTTGAGAGAGCCACCCGATTCATGGACAAGTCTACTTCACCATAAGAATCGTCCTACCAAGTTGTAAGAAACATGAACATCTAGGCCGCTCTGATAAGATATCTATCACTTGTCACTTATATACCCTGTTATTTGATCCCCTCATGTCATGTTGTCAACCTAACAAAGAATGAAGAAAAAGAACAACCGACCTATTAGGAGATAGCACGTGGTAAGGTAGATCAAACTCATATTTATTCAGGTAAACTACACCCAAGGTTATTAACCATAAATAAGTTTACATTTTGGTCATTTAACTTCAAAAAGTTACAAAATAGTTACTGATTCAAAAGTTCTCATTTCAATCACTGAACTATTTGAAAGTTTATTATTCAAGCTATTGAGTCCTTAACTTTTTTTAAAAGTTTGGCTAGCAAGCTCTAAGCGACAATTAAAATATACGTATAGTAGATCAGTACCCATCAACGAGTCTAAGAACATACCTTAGATCCAAGTCGATTTGGCGGTCAGTATCGAAGATCAAAGAAGAAAGGTGTTTGGACTTTGGTACGCAAGTTCTTAACATTCAAAGCAATTTCATAAAAACAAATTATAGAAAAGAAAGGGAATAAGAGTTTTAGATTGGTGCAGATAGTGCCAATAAAGAAGGCCATACAATAACTATTTTAATAGTTCAGTGACTTAAATGAAAATTTTCGAATGATTCAATGACCAAAACATAAACTTACTAATAATTTAGTCACATTACATATATGAACCTCCACCACTCGAACTACATGGTTGTCCGCTCATATAGAATGAATCGACTTCAACCTTCACGTGACTTTCTTTGGTATGATCAGTATTCTTTTGTTGACGTGATTCACATTGTTATACCTATGGAATTGGATTGGATTCCATTGAAAGCACATTGGTAACCATTTACTTTACTTTCATAAAATTTGAAACAAAAATAATGAAAACGATTCCCTCTCGTCTTTATTTGCTGCTGTCACCATCACTCAACGTGGCCGGATTCTTTTTTTTTTGTTTTGAACTTATATTTAAACTATTAAAAATATGTCAGCTTTCCGTTGTAGTCTAGGTGGTTAGGATACTCGGCTCTCACCCGAGAGACCCGGGTTCAAGTCCCGGCAACGGAAGACATATTTTTTTTTAGCACTCTGCATTATTTCCCAGTCCCTATACCCTTTGGATTTTGAAAGTTTAGTCCCCACACTTTTAATTTGAGAAATTTAATCCCTCTATTTGTCTAATTTAAAGTGCCTTCTACTCTTTGGATTTTGAAATTTTAGTTTTTAAATTTATCAAATTTAAAATTTCAATTGTGGTAAAAGTATCATGGAGGCTTTTGTACTAAGAGTCAGATTATATTTTGCCCCCTCTACTCAAAATACGAGTAAACTAATCTCTGTATGTTAGATCAAAAAGTAAATTGGTCATGAATTTTGTTAAAAATTCCATTCATTTTTACTGTTAAAAACTAATCTTTATATATCAGCATGAAGTATAAATGGTATGCTACTTGTAACTGTTTAGTTAATTTGTTAATCATGAAAATGGATGAAACCAGTTTATTTTTTTATCTAATGTACAAGATTAATTTGCCCATGTTTGCTGTTTAACACTTATGGCACTTGTGATTTAATGGAATCGTTAAATGTCAAAACCAGGCAAATAAGTTTCCTTTTTGGTAAAAACACCTCTATAGTCCCTCTTAATTTTTGAAATTGAGTAAATTGATCATTCTTTAAAAAATCGTAGCAATTTAATCTCTGTCAATTAAGTGAGCAGCTAAGGAAAATTAATTGTGATTTAATATATTCCTTCAATTGTACATAATTTTGATTGGTATAATAAAAAATTTAGTCTTAGATCTTTACATATTTTATCATTTTAACCTTGTTTCTAAAAAAATTAATGAATTTATCCTCAACATTTACACAAATGTTGCAGACTAAATTTGTTAAATTAGGAGAAAATTGATGAAATATGTAAACTTTGAGGTCTAAATTTATTATTATACCGATCAAATTTGAGCAAAATGATAGAAAACATTAACGCTGTGATTAAACTTTCGAAATCGAAAGGATTAAATTGCTCTGAATTTTTTAGTGGACCAATTTGTCCAAATTCGAAACTGAGAGGGACTAGTGATGTCTTTTTACCTTTCATTTGTTATTCGTGGTTTTGTTTGGGTTGTTTTTCAAGAGCTTATAACTCCATTAACAAAGCTTTTTCAGAATCTCAAATCAAATAATTGGATGTCTTTGTCTGGCTGCATCAATCATCATCAACCCAATGGAAAAAACCAAAAAGAAAAAAATAATAATAATCCCAGTATGCATGGAAGAGCGCTTGCTTTCTTCCCACTACCACTCATTCAAAAAAAAAAAAAAAAAAAGAGCTAAAGTCAAAGTCATGAAAAACAAGACAACGAGGAAACCGAGGGAAGACAAAGACAACCAATAAAGCAAGAAGAGCGTTTAAATTTGGTTAAAATTATACTATTAGTCCCTATACCCTTCACAAATATAAAATTTAATTTTGTACCTTTATTTTCAATAATTTTGTAATTTACATTTTGAAATAAAAAAAAAAGAATTCATTTAGTAACAATATAATTTAAAAATGACATGTAATGAACATGAATTTAACAAAAGTGTAAGTATTAAATTCTAAATTTGTAAAAAGTATATGTACTTAAGACATATTTTAACCTTTAAATTTTGGACGTCCTTAATTTTATTTTTGTACACTTTAGATTTAGTCATTTATGTTTACTTAAAATCATGAGTTGGTTATTGAATTTTTAAAATTACTACATGATTATCAATATTATCTATTATTCTATAAAAAAAGTAATTTTTAGGATTAATTTCACTAATAGTTCATAAACCATTGTTTATATTTCGATTTAATATTTAAACTTCAAAATGTTTTAATTGAATTATTTTAGGTTCATATCAATCAAGCCTTTCCATCAATCATTCAACAATTTAAACCTATTTAAAGCACGTAAATCAAACACTAAACATGTGTACACCTACCACATCAACAATAATTACAAGGATCATTTCTTTCTTTTAACACGTTGAATTCAAAGTGTCTAAATTATAATATCTTGAAATTCAGAAACCAAATTAGAATTTGGATCATAATTTAAAGACATTAGGTGAAATTAACCCTAATTTTTATGGCTATTTTATAAGCTAAAAAGCAGTTTTTAATTATACACAAACCCTAATTTATAAACCAGATACAGAGAGAGAAGGGGGAACCTACATCCTGATAATTACTTACAACCAAACACATATAAACATTGAGATAAAAAGGTTTTTCAAACCCAGTTACTGTCAACTCAACCATTATCAACTCACAAGGCATGGTTAACAGCGATAACCGGCTTCAGTCTTCGACTAAAAACACTAGGCTTATGTACCATTTTCTCGTCACCTACGACGCCGTTTTGTATCCACCTGAAACACAGTATTCCATGTTATGTGACACAACCTGGCATATATATAATAGATAGGGCACTGAAATCTTCTCAACTCAAAAACCTAAACCATGAAAACGGGCATAAATATAACAGATAAAACGCTGCAAATGAATGACCGGGTTGGTGATTATAGGAAATAAGGCAAGAGAAGTGAAGTGAAGTGAGGCGAGTCTGTAGCCTGTGAATTTGGAGCAAGTTTGAAATCGGAAGGTTTGCCTACTTTCTGCAAGAAGCTGGATTTTTAATGCGAGTAATCTTGTAATCAGGGTTGTTTGAATCGAACCAGACCGTCCGGAATACTGATCTGGAAAAGGACATTGGACCGGTTGACCCTAGGAACCAGTATGGACCAGTTGAACTGGTTGGACCAATGAACTAGTAGCTTGATTGGTTCAACTATTGATCTGGTTTTAAAAACCTTGTTTGTAATTCATCAATGCATAAACTGACGATTTATCAAGAATAATATACCGCTTGAACCACATTCTTCCCAAAGGCCAAATGATTGTGCATTGATCAACCAAGATGTATATATTTCGAATGAACCTAAATTTTTTTCTCATAAGGGTATGACAGATGCGTTTCGATACCACCTCGATCTCCAATAACAGATGCATGTCTGAATAATAACTAGTAAAGTGACTACCGAAAAAAGGATGAAGGACAACAATGAAGCATAAATACCTTTGTATCCGAGTGTCTGGAAGCGGCATGAGAATTCTGCAACTTCTTCTGACCTTCAGACGAACAACTTTCGCAAAAGAAGTGATCGAGCCTTTTAGCCTCCTCTGCCGTCATTTCTATACAAGCAGGATGAAACCTGAATCAAAAGTAGCGTGCTGAATATGGCAACTGCTTTTACAGCATACCAGATAAATTGAATACTTTTTATCTACAGAATTCATACACTAAATATATATAAAGGACCTTCAAGATTAGACACAGCTGCTATAACTCTCGAAAATTAAATAAAATCAATCATAGGCGTCTCGAAGAAAATTAGGTGTCGCAAATTTAACGTTTATCACACCTGTACAGGAGCTTCTTCATAGGCCTAAAAAGAGGTCTTTAAGAGCTACTTTTTTTAATTGATAATTAAACCATAGCCATAATACTACTAGCATTGTGGAAACTGATTCCTGCTCCTATTTCAAGTAACAGCCAAGTTGATACCATTCTTATCCAACAAACTAATTAATCGCTTTTACCAGAACTGATAAAGTTGAAAAACAACTAGAAAAAGCATTAAGCGGAGAAAAGTTTCGGCATATTCCGAAACGGCTTCATACAATATAATCATCCATAATAGCCGACTTATAAAACAATATAAACTAAGGCCTGACCGCAATAGCTACCTCCCCGAGTATCCCAACTTACCAGTCACTGCAACCTTCGCATTGAACCATTAGGTCGTCGGGATTATATGGCATCTCGCATTTGCAGTAACTGAAACAGTACAACAACAAAAGTTGCAGAACACTTTAGCTTCATTGATAAACAAAAATTTCCAGTTCTTTTTTCAAGAAATTTGTCATTTTGATCAATAATGTTTCAACAATTTAAGGAACCTACATGCATTTACACTGAAAAAGTAGTGTATTAAGCAAAGAAATCCTATAAAAAATTGAAATTAATTGATTCTATATATGCAACGCCCAGCTATGAGCAAAATCAACTTTAACGATTTCGCCCCTAAACATAAATTATTCAAAGTATCAACTGAAAAAGTCAACCAAAAATTCAACCTAAATACTCAAAATTAACCAAAAACAAACGCCCATGTGACCTAACTAGTCAAAATTATTCAAGAAATTAGCAAAAAATTAACATACACGGCAACGCGATCGGGATTGAAAGCACCGGTGGAAGAATTATATTCAAAACGACAGAAGAAGTCGTCGTTTCCGACGGCGTCAAGCTTGGTATAGCTCTTGAAACTGTGTACCGTACACTTCCCTTCGATGGTATCGGCGCTTTGCACATCGTAATGATCGGATAAAAAAAGCTCCTTAGATCCATGGAACTGTCTTCTCCCTCCGATCGACTCCTCCGGCCGGTAATACCACCTCACGTGCACCTTCACGTTTCCACCACGTGCGTCCGCCTCGATCCGCTCGATTCTCGACACGTACTGCGGTTTTGATTGATCCGCCGGTCGCATCAACACGCAATCCCCCGCTGCCAATCACCAACACAACTCTTAAAGAAGAAAAAAAGAAAGAAAAAAAAGAAAAAACAAGCACCATAATTTTGGTTCTTTAAGCTTTACCTTTAATGATTTTGTTGATGTGTTTGACTGCATAAGAGTCTAGAGTTCTCCTTGGAGCTTTGGCTTTCACCATGGAAGAACAAAAAAAAGGCTACTTTTTTCAGAGAAATGCAATACAAAGGCATGCACAAGGACAACAGAGAGATTGTGGACTGACATAAATAAATTAATTTAAAATATATATAAAACTCATTAATTATGTTTTGGTTAAATTTATAACAAGTCCTCGTACTATAATTTGTTTGTGGATTTAGTACCCTTGAAAAATTAATCGATAGTCTAACTTGATATACTTTAGTTGGCGGCATTCTTTGGAAGTCTCTTTAGTTATTGTTAAGGGGAAGTTGGGTCTCGGATCTTTAGCAAGAAATATTGTCTCATTTGGGAGTTTTATCTCTCACTTGAAGGAGCATCTTTGTTGATGGTTAGTGTAGATACTACAAGCTCGCAAGAGAAATATAAATATTTTAAAAAATCAATTATGTAAAGTGTTCCTGCTGAGGGTCGAATCATCAACCAAGGCCTCATAAATTATCCGCTCTTCTCAATATGATCTTTCTTTATCTTTATTTTTTAAATTCTTCCATCTTTAATTCCTAAGTTTGACTTTTTGGATTGTTTTACTAGTTCTTGACATAGGTAATGGAAAAACTAAAAATACATATTTCGAAAAATAAAAAAATAAAAAAAAATCGAATGAGCATAGAGGGACTAAATTTTCCAAAAGTGCATAATACAAGGATCTTTTGTGAAATTTGACCTTAATTCTTTTCTTTTCTTTTTGTTGTACTCCATTTATTTTTTTTTTTTTGGCGGGGAGGTGAGGTTCGGTGTTACGCGGGGATTATAGTGAAGTTGTGCTTTGAGGGCTTTTAATCACCGTTGATCTCATTTGAAACAAGGATAAGATTGGGATTATGGTGAAAGTTGGGGGGGTTTTACGGGAAGTAAAAAGGAAGGATAATCGAGTGTCCACGTCAGCGGGTGATTGGATTTGGTTTCGCTTCAACTTCTCTTACAAGGTGTTGGAGGTTGCTGTGGTATGGGAACGAAACGTTTTATGTTAGGGGGAACTCAGAGTTCAGATTCGCTGCAACCAGATCCATTATTAGTTTTACAAAAGCTCAGTTCCTGCATTCTGTTGTTGCCACGTATAAGCTTCTAGAAAGATAATTGTTTATGATGCTGCCACGTAAGCTTTGCTTGGAAGCTTGCTGTCTTAAAATGTTCTTGTGGTCAGGTATTTAAGTAGTCAAAACTTATCCGTTCTATTTTCATTTTTCAAGAAAAAAATATTAAAAAATTAGCATCAATAATTCTTTTAATTTTAATAATTTAATCCTTATTGTCCCGTTCGAGTTATTATCACAAAAGCGAATAGGAGCAATTAAATATAATTAATTATAGTTTTAATATTTTTATCAAATGTATATAATTTTAATTGGTATAATCATAAATTTAATATTTGATATTTATATATTTTGTGTAAATATTACGAGTTAAATTTATTAAATCAAGATCAAATTGATAAAATATATAAACATTGAGGACTAAATTTGTTATTATGCTATTAAAATGTTTAATTGACAAAAAAAACGTCTTTAATTTACCCATTTCTTAAATTAGCACGAACTAAATTGCTTTGATATTTTTTAAAGAGATTAATTAGCTCGATATTGAAATTAAAAGGAATGAAAGACTTCTTTTTATTGAATTTTTTTATAACGAAAATTTGAATCTAATTCGGTTAATCAATTTGAATCAATTTTTATAACCGATTGAATGATTTAATTCAGTTAATCTGTCAATGGTCAAATTTAGTTCGGTCGGAGATCAATTAATGATTTTTTGAAATTTTAATTATCAGTTAATTCGGTTTGAAATCAGGTAATTAATCAATTAACCGAAATATTTGTTGTTTTCAAGACTTATGTAGTGTTTGATTGTTAACTTTCAAGACTTACATAATATTTCTAATGTCCTATTTATTATTTTCACCTCCATTTAAAGTTTTTTGAACTATTAAATAAAAAAATTGAACATCGACAATGTATTATTATATGTTCTATATTAATTTTAATTAAAAGACAAAAATATATAAATTTCGGTTAATTGATTAACTAATCAAATTAATCGAAATATTTCATTCGATTAACGGTTAAAGATTTTTACATTTCGAGTAATCTGAGCTTGTGCTTGTTTAACCATTCAAAAAATCATAATATTCAAAATAAACTTAAAATCAATAATTTACTAATTTTATAATTGAAATCATGGTTTTAATTGAAACATAATCTTTTAAATACTAATTAAATCATTCAAAATTTATAAAAATAAAATTAATATAGTTAGGTATAGTAAAACAACTACTAACGACAAACTTGAATATACATGGTTTATCAAGTTGTCAACTTAAGTTTTCTGATCCGAAATTCACATAACTTTCGACTTGGTTAACTATTTTTTATTTTGTTTTCACCAGAATACTCATTGCTTCACAAGCTATCATTTGACATAATTTTAAACAAAGTGACCAATGTTTTATTCCTCCCATTCACTACGGCCGAAACTTACTATATCTAGCTATTTTTGTTTCGTTTTTACACTTCTAACAATTTAAAAACCGACCGTTTGAACACCCCTACTTATCAAACATCTTCCAATATGCTACCCCAAGCAAATTATTTAATTCATCAATAAAATTAATTGTTATGATACTTATATTTTAAGAATTTAATTACAATACATTAAAATTTATTACAAAAATAATATATGTGCATTAAAAAAGGATTTAATTTAAACGTTTTAGCTCTTGAGTTGAAATTATGGACAGATCGTTAAATTAAAATAAATAAGATAATTAATAAATATTATTTATTCAGTGAAAAGTAATAGATAGTGGCCGAAATAAATGAAGAGAGTAATTGTGATTTTTAATTTCAAACAAATTAATAAATGAGCAAACCCTAAAAGTCAAATTACACTTTTGATTTCAATCAAATTAATAAAAAAGCAATTTTAAGCCGAAAGTGAAAACTAAAACACCGAATGCATCACGTTATTAATTTTCACTTATAAAAGTTTTTTTTTTGTAAGTGAAAATTTTCAATTTCGCCCTGGAATCGAAAATAATTTAAATTCGAAAAAATTTAAATTTATAAACGTAATTTTTTTAAAAAAAATTAATATTAAGTATCTAAATTTGATTTTTTTTTTAAATTTTGACGTTTGAACTTATTTTTCTTACATTAATTTTGGAATTTGACAAAATTCAAATTTAATGACTAAATTTCGAGACAAATGTGAACCAAATTCAGAGACAAAGGCACTGTCAAAGGGGCACTCTAAAATGAGAAAATTGTAGTTTGTATCCTTGAAAATACATAAAATTATAAGTTAATATATAGTAAAATTACATTTCTTTCTCTCCAAAATGATAAAATATTGATTTAATCCTTTAATAAAATTATAAATATATTAACTAATATAATAGCAAAATTTTACTTTAGCTCTTATAAAAATATAAAATTCAATTCTGGCCCCTACAAAAAAAAAATTCAAGTTTTCATCCATGTTCAATGACTAAAGTGGAAAAAATTCTCTAATTCAAAAAATTGGATGTATGCAAACTTAAATAATAAACAGAGGACTAGATTGTTTAACATGAAACTATATTATTGAATTTGATAATTAAAGTTTCTAAATACTGCAAGACAATAATAATCAAAACATAGAAAGTAGGGACTAAAAAATAAACATTTTCTTGGGATGAATCAAACAAACCCTATACAGAGCCCTAAGTTTAAAGGTAGGCAGTACCAAGTACCTTCTTCTCTATAAGGGAAAAATGTGGGCCATAAACCTTTGGCAGCCATTGAAATTCTAACCTCACACAGAAACTAGAAAGGTTAAAATATATAATAAGTCCTTATACTTTTTGTAATTTATAATTTAGTGCCTGTATTTTTATTTCTAAGAATTTAATCTTTTTACTTTTCAGATTTCAAAATTCAGATCCAATTGATAGCACTATTAAAATTATTTTGTTAAATTCACATTCATTGTAATGTCATTTTTTTAGTTACATGATTGCCCAAGTGAGAATTTTTTTTATTTGACAAATAACAATTTTAACAATTGAACTTGAAATTACAGAGACTAAATTCTAAATTGGTGAAGAGTATAGGGACTTATGGCATATTTTAACCAAACTAGAAAAGTAATGAGGAGACCCCTAATAAAAGTTGCCTAAAAAACTGGTACAAAAGGAAAAAAGAATCCAAACACTAAACGAGCATGAACTCCATATGTAATTTTCAGCAACCCCACAAAAGAAACACACACAAGTAGCATGGTATGTCACACCATGTCACCATCATCATCCTCGTCGTCATCATCGTCATCCTTGTTTTTCCTTTGATTTGGGATAAATATGTCAATGGCATTGTATCATTCAAAGCTTATATATTATACCTAATGTTGTATAGTTTCGTTATTTGTCAGTTGTCGTCAATCGTTTTACGATCGAAATCTTCGAAGCATCTCCACCGATTTCTTCGAAAACTACTAATGAATTTCGGGTTGGTTTCAACCAGGACCTTGGAACATGGTACCTGAAAAAATGAACACATTTTGGAGCAGAAGTTTAGCATCAATATTTCAAAGGTAAATTACACTCTTCGTCTCTAAATTATAAGTAAGTTTTCATTTTAATCACCTAAAAAGTTACAAATTGGTCACTAAAGTTTTTTAAATTGTTTTTTAAAAGTTACAAATTAGTCAACTAAGGACTAAAATTATTATTATGCCAACTAAAAAAGTGCCACCTAATAATCAGTGACCAAAAAAATAATTTCGAAAACTTTAGTGACCAAATTGTAACTTTTTTAGTTAAGTGACTAAAACGAAAACTTACCCATATTTTAGTGACTAATGGTGTAGTTTACCCATATTTCAAGATGTTAAATTTTTTAGGGCTTTTACCATTGTTGAGTTGGACCGCCACAACCGAAATGACATTTCGTTTGACGAAATGCACCGACGTAACTGCATCCAGTGCAATTACCATTAACCGATACAGTCCAATATCGGCCTATGCTCTCGCCGTTGATCCATACTTGACCTTTTCCCATGCCACTCATGTCCAATGCTAAGGGATCGTCTCCACCCGGGGCATTGAAAAACGCCTGAAGGTCGAGTTTATAGTTTCTTGCTTGTCAAGGAACATATATATACACACACATACATTCACACGTATGCATTTTGCTTACCTTGTACCATGTTAATGGATGTTTTAGAGTTTCCAAGGATCCTCGAGTCCAAACAATCGATGGGATAGAATTCGGAGAACCGAGATTATCGGCTTCTCCTTTAAGGCCAACCTTGTATGACCATTTCTGCCAAGTTAAGTCCTTTTTTCCTTCATCTAGCCCATGTAAAACAACTGATCCTTGGACACCAATGTTCCATGTCTCGAAATGTGGACCAATATTCTATAAACAACAGAACAAACCCGAACATGAAATCGGCAAAACGAAAAAAAGAAAATCAATGAATATATGTTTTTTCATCGGAGAACAAACCGGTAAACCGACTGCTATACTGAGAATAGAAATTTTGTTCTCTCCAGGGTGTAGGTTGATGTTTTTGGTAAAAGAAAACTTCCTTTTTTGTTGAGTCCCAAAAGCCGATCCTGTAAGTTTTCGAGCATTTTAGAAGTTTTTAAGCTATCAGCACCTGAATTCGAAATAATGTACCTGAAAGTTGTCCATTGATGAATACATGAATGCCATGCCCTGCTGTTTGTATACTGAGGGTCAAAGGTGTGCCTTTACGAAGAAATGATTCGGATGAATTTATTCGTACACTGGGAAAATCAACCCAATCAGTAACCGAAATGAACTCGATTCTATTTCAATACATGAGCTACAATACGAACAATCATTCATATACCTGGTTGTATACCAGAGATAATCACTGGTATCCCTTGTGATGTTTAACTGTTCCAATAAACCCTTTACGGTCATTGACGATTCGTCATCCACCGAATGTACATCTTCGTTGAACGTCTCCCACAATTCTATCTTCACATTCGTTGGCACCATTTGGACTCGAGATGCTTTAGGTCCGACCTGCAAAAAGAGAGATGTATCTAGCTTTATCATTGCATTACATTAACCAAAAACCAAACAATGCAAGACTGAGACACTTACTTTGGCAGTGTTGAAAACAACATTTTGGCAATCTGGAAGGATACTAATGGACCAACGCGGAAGGTTGTAATGCATGTTATTGAATGTCACCTTTGCATTTGACCTCAAATTATAGTTCGAGAGAAACGCAGCACAGCCGCCTGACTCGGAAGAGAAAACATGTGCCTAACACATACCAACGAGCTGATTTTCTTGTAAGACTGTAACAAATCATAACATTCAACCAAAGAAGCATAAAACTCAGATTACCGAGCACCTTTTCGTAGCTTCCTAAAATGACGATGTTAGGATCAGAATTAAGCAATGCTTTTTCACACAACTTGACAGCCTTATGGAGTTCTTTCAGATGATCATACTTAGGTTGCCTTATCAAGCCTGTTAAAATTACAATATACCATCAATTACAAATTCGAAACTCTGGGTACACATGTTGTAACGGTGATACTTTCGGGTTAGAACTTTTTACCATATTCATCAATCGGAGCATCATAGTCGTAGCTCGTAGTAATAAAAGGTCCTCCAGCTGTTCTTCCAAAGTTGGTACCTCCATGGTACTACAAAATAACACATGTTACTCGGATTCGAATGTTAGTATAATATATAGACATGTTCTAAAGAATTATATCGTCGTAACTATGTTTGAATATGCATTAAACACGGTCAAAAGCCCGAGCAATTAATAAATATACCATGTAGTAATTGACAAAGGAGCCACCCTTTTGAATGAATCTGGCAACTGCAAATGCTAAATCCTCCACTGGCCTTTGGTAATTCGGGCCACCAAAATCTGAGAACCTGTGCATAAGAAAAAAGGGGACAGCTTGTAAGTGTATGTATGTATGTATGTGTGTGTATGTGTGTGAAATATTACCAGCCAGTCCAAGCCTCAGTCCATAATGTGGGTTTATAAGGTTTGTTTGGAGAGAAATAATCACAATAAAAACCATTGCATGTGTTTATCTGTAACCAAGGATTAAAAAAGAATGAAGCTTTCAAAGTACAACATCAATGGCTGATCTGATATCTGTGTGTGTGTGTGTGTGTGTGTGTGTGTGTATGCTTACCACAGGATCTGGGGCATCATATTCCTTGCACATAACCCATGGAACCCCAGTGTTTAGCCCAACAGCCATTTTTGCAGCCCATTTCACATAAGCTTTACCAGCAGGTCCATATAACTTGCTTTCTGGTTCATATTCATTTTCAATCTGCAAACAAACAGTACATGTTGATCAATATCATTCATTCATACATACATACGTACGTACATACATACATACATACAGACAGACAGACAGATATACACTGACAAACACACACACACACACACACATATACATACATACCTGAGAGAGGATGATGGGGCCACCTTGAGACTCAAACAAGTTTTCATCCTTCATCATTTGAACTATTTTCTGAGTGAATTTTGCCATTGCTTTCTGAAAAAAAAATTATAAAAATGGGCCATAAGAAAATTCGCATTGTTTCATACATACATACATACATATTAGCCTTTTACCTTAAAAGGCTCATTATCTGTTCTGAAACTAATTCCAGGAACATATTTCAACCAAACAGGAAAACCCCTAGAAAAAAAAATCAATGAGAATATATAGTAAATGAACATTTCATATATAAGATTGAAAATTTAAAAAGAAAAGAAAGTGTGTTCATTTATAAATTACCCAAAGTTCCATTCTCCACAAATATAAGGTCCAATGCGAAGATGAACATATAAACCAGCTTTTTTAACCAATTTGATGAACTTAACCAAATCATATCTCCCTTCAAAATTATACTAAAAACCCCAAAAAAAAAAGGAAATTCTTAAGGAAAAAAAATAAAAACAGGGACTAGCATAGAAAATTAACTTTTAAAAGAAACAAAAGCTAACATTGCCAGGAGAAGGTTCATGAAGGTTCCAAAAGACATAAGTATCAATAACATCCAAGCCACCATTTTTAGCTTTTTGTATAAGACCTTCCCACATCTACATTAACAACAAGTTGTTACCAATATCAATATTTTCCCGAGAAAAATGTGGGATTTTGAGATGAAAATTTTCCGGGAAAGTTTTGTTTTTACCTCGGGGGTGCTTCTAGGATAATGTATAGAACCTGCAAAGAGAATTCTTTTTTGACCATCAATTGCAATTGCTTTTCTATCATAAGTAACATTACAATGAATAAGCTGAAGATAAAGAAATAACATTATAATGCTTAGAGAAAAACAGTGGGAAACTGAGTTAGCTGCCATTAGAGAAAAAAGCTAAGAAAATTTTTTTGAGAATGATAAAAGAAAAATGAGGTGAAGTGTGGGAAAAGAAATGAATGTGACAAAGGAGGAATTTTTTGTTTATATATATATAATATCATATACTGTCATCACTGCAATACTACACAACAAAAGCCCATTTTTTCTGTTTTTTCAGCTTTGTTCAGGAAATGAAATCAAAAAGATTTTGGGGTTTGAGGATTTCTTGTTCACATATATATTGTATATGTTGAAAACCAATTAGCATATAGCTGGCTCATGAGGTGCCCCATTGACAAAAAAATGGTATTCATGTGGAGGCCATGTTCTAACTTCTACACATCATTTCGGTCAAAATTTTATCAAGAGTCCTGTTTTTCTATGAAAAATTCTTAAAATTAGTCTTTATATATTAAAATTTTATTCAATTTATCAACAATTTAAACAGTATCGTAATTTGAATAAACTTTTAATGTATAAGGATTAATAAAATTTTGATCTTCAAGATTTGATTATAATCAATGTTGTAATGGTTGGATCGGAGATCGAAATAAGTTGAAACTCAAGTTAAAATATTTAAAATTTAGAAAAAAAGTTATATTTAAAAATCAATTTAAAATATCGGGGTTGTTTAGTTTCTAACCAATTTTTCGATTTTCCATTTTAATTTTATATCAAATCAAAATAATTTTGATTATTTTCAATTATATATCACCGATAATATCGATTAAACTGGTTTCAACAACTTTAATTATAACACATATAACATGTGAATACAAACCATTGATGAAAAGCATGAGGTTAGTGTTTCAAAATCTCAATTTATATAATTACAAAATTATTATTTTTGCTTTCAAAATAATAATTTTATTTTGTAAACAAAAATAATAATTATTTATTAAGTAACTTTATGTCCTTTTCTATAGTTTGAGAAGTCAACATTTATGGTACACAAGCTGTTAACAATTTATTTTTCCTTTTTCTTTTAACTGTTTGTACAAGTATAAATTACCATGAATCAGCTTAAACATGAAGCAGGGACTTAAATGAATCATCTTTTTAATAATTATTCGATAGATGCATTGAAATCTAATTAAATTTAGAATTGAATACTAGACTTCATTTAAAAGATATCGAGAATAAATGATGAGAAGGTGGGATGGTTTTCTGCTCACCCCGACCTTGATTCCGATGGCGAAGCCAGAAAATTTGTTTAAGGAGGGTCGAAATTAAATTATATATTTTTATAATAGTAAAAATATAATTTCGCTATTTTAATAGTCTATATCTTTAAATTTTTAAAATATTAAATTAATTTTTTATCATTTTAGGGCAAAATGCAATCTTATCTTTACAAATTTAAATTTTTATAAATCATAAAGGGTCTGAATAAAAAAAATTCATTTTAGGGGGTCGAAACCACTGCTAGCTCCCTTGGCTCTACCACTACCAGATCCAACCCTCAATAAATATTATTTTATCTGCCTTTTATCCCACTATGTAAAATCAAAGCTATACCCAATTCTGATCCGACTTATCTAATTAAATAATTAGACTCATCCAACATACCAAAACTCGATTTTGCAAAAAGCTTGACCTTATCAAATCTGAATTTATTTATCATCCCTAATATCAAGCTTCTTATTGCTCAATTTAACCAAACCTAATATTTTCAATATTAGCATTCGTCACCCCAATAAAACTAGCTTTTTTACAATTTTTTCCCTCTTGTTATTAATCATGAGATTAAATAAAAGTGGTAAAAAACTATTTTGGTCTCTCTCAATTTCGAAATTGAGCAAATTGATCACTCTAAAAAATAGTAGTAATTTAATTACTATCAATTTCGAAAATGAGCAATTAAGAACAATTAGCCACGACATTAATGTCTTCAAATAATTGTACATAAATTTGATTAGTATAACAATAAATTTAGCTCTAAATGTTCATATGTTCTGTCAATTCGGTCTAGATTCTAAAAAATTCAAAAAATTTAACCTCAATATTTACACATTCACATAAATGTTGCAAGATAAATTTGTTAGATCATATTACCAAATTGACATAATGTGTAAACTTTGAGGGCTAAATTTATTATTATACCAATCAAAATTATATACAATTGACAGAAAATATTAATATCGTGATTAATTATTCTTGTTGCTCACTTTTGAAATTGACAATGACTAAATTGAAAAAAATTAGAGAATTCTTTTCACCAATAAAATTCCAATGAATATGTTAAAATGAAAACTAATAATGGACAGAGAAAAAATGGGGATTTTAGTGCTAATTTAAGGAGGCTTTTTGAAAGAATGGAGTGTTTGGGTGACCCACTTAGAAGTAGCCCCCATGTGGGTGACAATATTACATACCTTCTTGACCTTTATATTTATTTATGCTTTTATATGGATTTTATGGAATATATTTGGGTTCCATAATTTGTAACTTTAATATTATTTCAAGCCGCCAATCAAGCATTGGCTTGATACAAATAATTTGGTAAAAAAAAATGAGTTCTTTTCAAAATTTTGATATTGAGTAAATTAGTTCTTTTAAAAAAAAAAGTAGAACAATTTAATCTCTGTCAATTTTAAAGGTATTTCAAAAGTGAGCAATCAAGGATAATTAATCATAATGTTAATGTTTTGTCGTTAATTTTACATAAATTTGATTGGTACAATAGAAATTTTAGCTCTCGTAATTTATGCATTATATCAACTTGGGTCATGATTTAACAAAATTAACCCGCAATATTTTTGTAAATGTGTAAATGTTGAAGCTGAATTTCTTGAATTTTTTTAAAAATTAAGACCAAATTAACAAAATATGTAAACATCGATGACTAAATTTGTTATTATACCAATCAAAAATATGTATGATTGATTGAAGATATTATTGTTGTAGTCAATTGACTTTAATTGCTCATTTTTAAATTTGACAGAGATTAAACTACTCCAAAATTTTTAGAGGGGCTAATTTGCTCGATTTTGAAATTAAGAGGGATTTAAGAGGTCTTTTTACCCGAATAATTTTGGAATCTTATATTCAAGTTTCACCTGGTATAAATATATGGATTTTCTTTCAAATTTATTTTGGTTATAGTTAATTTGAGTTTAGTCAATTATTGAATTGATTTAGGGTTTTAAGGTTTAAGATTTAGGGTTTTCTTTCAAATTTATTCCGGTTATTTAAGTTTGTTTTACCTTACGTAAATGTATGGGTTTTCTTTCTAATTTGAACGGTTAATACAATTGCAGATTAACAAAAAAAGATAAAATAACATTTAGTCCTTAAACTTGACAACTTTTCTCAATTATGTCGGTTAACTTTTTTCTTGCCCATGTTAGTCTTGGAATTTGGCAATTTTTTTTTCAATTTGGTCCCTAAACTTGAATCCCATTAACATATGATGATGTAACACTGAAAATTTTTAATATATATATAATCGTGAAATATTAAAAAATATTATAAATTATAAACAAATTATATTTTATCAATTTTTAGCGATAACATAATATATTCTTAAAAGTACCATATCATTACACTTTAACAAAATCTAAATTTCGGGGTCAAATTTGAAAAAAAAATTGCTTCATAAAAACATTATCTAAAGCATTGACCACCAGCTTTTAGCTCTACATGATTAAATCAAATTGTGGGTATTTTAATGAAGTATTATTGGTTTGTAAAGCATCTTTCCTTAATATATACATGTATGAATGTATGTATTATTGCTCATAAAAGCTCATATATACACTGACTTTTTTTTCTAATTCATAAAATTAAAACTTTTTTTAGAATTATTCATGTTTTAAATTAATATATATTAATTAAATTCAACAAATTAAAATAATTCCTCATTAGTTGAAACATTGAAGAGAGAACATTTAAATGGATTACAATACTTTCTAACTAACTGTTAGTTGGGAAGTACTAAAAATGAGAGCATATAATTAATTAATTTTTCATGTAGTTGAGTGAGTTGTAAGTGGAGAACTTTTTCCCAATATTGAAGAGGGGGTTGTCATCGAGTCGAACCGAATTATTTGAACAGTGACAAATTCGAGTTCAAACATTAATTTCTAAGCTTGAATTTAAATCAAGACATAATCAAGTTATTAGTTAAGTTCAAGCTCATTCGTAATTAAGCTTTGTTTGTAAGGGTAAAAATATAATTTTATAATATAAAATATATTAAAATAAAAAGCTAAATTAGGTTTGAGCTGCACTCAGTTGATAGTTTGAGATTAACTAGAAAATTAATGAATCAAATCCGATTTTTTTATCGAGATGAACTCAAACAGTTTGCGAGCACCAATATTTCATTTTAAATTCCTAAAAAAGAAGGAAAAAAAATATAGGTCACCTTTAATCTTACATTAATTTGCTAATCAATCGAGTTTTTTGACTCCATAAACTGGATTAACAAAATGACAAACTCTTAATTTCACTTTTCAGAATTAAAAAAATTTCACCACCAATAGAAGTGCATCAAATACAAGCTCGATTATAAAATGGTGCTTGATGAACATGGGAGCCATGATCCGTATTTCATGATCTCAAAGTCTCAACCACCATAATCCAAAAATTGTAATTGTGTTAATTGACTTCTGCGTGGCTTTTCTACTTTTTGGGGGGGCCTCTCTGAGTTGCCCTTAGCTATACCCTACTGCACAAACATGCAAGTTGTGGGGCTATATTGCAAAAAACAGAAATCTAGGAAAAGAAAAAAGGACATCAATATGTTATGCCCTTTGAAGATAAAAGTGTTAGAGATTCCTAGAAGTGTGGGTTGGAAATGGTACCCTGTTGATATTGCCGGTTTTATTTCCATCTCTTGGTGTCGAACTCCACGGTGAACATTTCAATGGAGGATAAGATTTGATGTTCTTTTCTTGATCCTCAAGCAATGTCTGCACCAGATGTAGAAAGAGATATTAAAACAAAAGCGAGTCAAATTCTGGAAAAGTGCGTTTTAACTCAATAACATGCATTCAGCTTTCTAGGAAAGTTTGTCATAAAATGTCGAAAACTTGTAGTAATTGCAAGACATCGATGAATATTCTCGGTTTTTCTAAAGATGGGGTCGGTTTAAGTTATGATACAAACCTGGCTATAACCTGGTAAAACGAAATTAAGCTTGAAAGCACCTTCTGAGCTTTTTAGAACTTTACTTTCCGGCATCAGGTGCTTCGGATTTTGGCTGTGAGAATTCTATATTGTTTGATTAGCATATCGAGTTTGTCTATGTCGTCTAGCTCTGCCGTGTCCTCTCTTTTGGTTTCGAAACTGCTTCCACCTTCTTGGACTTCAATTTGTGGTATCGTTGACATTTGTTTCAACATTATCTGAACTTCCAACAACAGGTTTCGGGTCAGTTTTGCAATCCTTGGATTTACGATTTGATCCTTTTGAATTCCTATTGGAGCCTTCCGAGTTTTCTTTCGAAGGAGATGGTTTTGTCTTTTCACCTGCTGGATTTAGCTTTGGCTTCTTATTAGCTTCTCCTTCACCGTGTTTTCCATCTTGGATTTTTTAAACTCTGAATGCTTTCTTGCCCTTTTGTCATCTCTAGATTTCCGTTTTCTGGATTCGTTAGGGAGATCAGATGTGACTCGGCATTTTGGTGTGCATTATTCGAATCATCACTAGCATCCTGCTGCTGAGCTTGTAACTTAGCTTTCCTTAGTATCAACGTCTGCACATTATCTACGGCAAACTCCACAATGGGACGATGCTCGGGGCCAAACGTTTCTGCAAACAACCAATGACAATTTAAGATTAGAAACAGAAAAGAAACAATGCCCTTGAGTAAACTTTTTCCCCTTCAATGTTATTGATAAACTGCCCTTCGATGCAGAATGCATGTAATCTAAAAGCAAAGGGACATTACCGGGGTTATTGTTAAGAACCCTCAGGGCCCCAAGTGCATGCTGATGCTCCGAAAACTGATCAAAGGCAACCCCAGGTGACTGATTTTTAATAACGACTTTTCCCTTCTTCACGGTTTTCAAGAACTTAATCTGCACGAGTAATATCAGGGTTATGAAAGTACTCTAAATATGCATAAAATTATTACAAAGAATTATGAGAAATAAACATTTATATTAACAGATTAATAACTTTATCTAACCTGTCGTATAACAGGCTTTTGCTTTGCAGCTTGTGAGGTAACTGCATCGATACAAAACTGTTTCAATTCTTTTTTGGTCATGGACTTTAGCAAATTGAGTATAATGAATCTGATTTTCGAAACATGGAAATTTGGAGACTGAAGCTTCGTCATCTTTTTTTATCAATGCTACTATTATCACTTCCCTTCTCTCTTTCATTTAGCTGCCCTGCAAAACCACTAGAAATGAGAAAGATACCCCATCTGCAAACATAAATACATGTATACTAATGATTACATAAATTGCCACTACAGAAAGGCACCAACTTCACCATATTTCAGGAATATCACTACATATTTGATATATAAAAGTCAACGATAAAAATTTCTACTATGTATCATGTATATAAATATGCGTGTGTGTGTCTGTACTCTGTATGTGTACGATACACACGCAAACACAGACATCACTTGAATATCCAATCAGAGAATTAATCATCATTCAGAAGGTCAATAACTAACACACTATAAGAAAACCATGCATGGCAGAAGAAACTTATTGCATATATGAGATTAACTTGCTAAAACCACTTCAATACTTTTCAAGAAATCTGTAATCTCGTGTCATTATCTTCTGCACTTTGATAACCATAAGAAATATTAGCTTCTTTATTTAATAATCAACATGTTTGATTGATCTATAAAGTTAAGCCAACTCATTTATCCTAAATAATAATGCCAAAGACTCGGAGGAAAGATGTTAATAAGCATCCCTTGACAAGTAGATGAAATTCAGTTAAGGACAACAAACCATCATCTGAAGCAACAGCAGCATTAGTGCCACCACTGTAAAGTCTCTTCGGTACAGCCCAGTCGACAGCTATGGGTCTTTTGCCAAACATTTTCCCATTGAACTTTTGAATGGCCTGAAAATGAAAAACAAAGTAAAAACAGGTAGCCAAAAAAAATCTCTAAATCTTCACCATTTTGGACTAAAGGATAAAAAACAGCAGTACATTTTCAGCATCCTGTTTACATGTGAATTTGACAATAGCAAAAACCTTAGATAACCTGGAAAATAAAGAGGAAAAACCATTACATGATGAAAAGAATACAAAAAATTGACAATTTTAAATGATTTTGATTGAAGAGAAGATAACCTTTTTCAGAATTATGCGGAAAAAATACATCCCAGACAAACCCTGCCGCTGAAAACATACCCTTTATCTCATTTAATTTAGCCTGCAACAATGTTCAGCAACTACTTTAGATGTCAGTAATAGGGATAATCATATTAGTACACCATTAGCACCAACCAACCTTGAAAGGCAGATTTCTAATAATTAGCTTCCACTTTTGAGTCTTCGCACCCTGGGCCACAAGCACCAGACAAAAATAATTAGATAAAGTATGAAGTTAAAGAATTTCATCACTCATTCATTCATATGCAAATAAGTACCGGTTGAATCATGACTGCTTTATCATGGTTACTTTACCTCACCACCCAGCTGGCGTGCCCAAACAATGCCACCCTGTATCTCTTTTTGGTGTAGCTTTGCCACAGCAACATAAGCTGATTTAACACTTGTGAAAAGTACAGCTGAAGCATCCATTTTGCATCCATCTTGTGCAAGACCTAGTAAATTTTGCATTTTACGGTTTGCTATTAATCCTCAGAAAAAGCCTTTTTATCAATCAAGTTTCAATCCAATCACCATGTGTGATATATGTTATAATAAAATACAACGATAGACAACATTGGTAGCACCTAAATAGTGAAACTTAACAGATTTTTGGTCAATGGATAACCAGGTGTGTGTGGAAAGCCATTACAGCAGTGGTGAATACACATGCAAAAGACAAGCACATAATGCATTAGAAGCTACATCAAAAACCGCACGTCACAACGAGATAGCTTATATCATAAGTTATTTTTCAACTGATAAATATGTCTATCAAGAATACAGAACTATCATTAGAGCTCTTCAAATATAACATTACTCTATTAATAAGCTTTCATTTTTCTTATTTCTCATAGGGTAAGAAAGAAGAATTCAGTTAAACAGTACCAAAGAACAACATTTTGACTTACCATGTTGGTCAAGCTCTTCTTTTGGAAGAGGATAAGTTACAGCACAGACCATGCTACTTTCCTTTGCACATCGATGAACAGCTTCGGCCATCTCAGTATTACGAAGACCACCAAATATAACTGTCCTAGTAACCCTTCATAATATTGACAGTAGAATAGAAACGTCATGCCTTAATGTGTCAGAAAGTGAATATTATAATTTTCGATAAAAAACTAAACGTGCATAAAATAACATGTTTCTAATATAATGTGGAAAAATATATGTTTCAAAGATTCATTTCATGAGTAAAAATTAATTAAACATCGGCTGCCAGGAACTAGACAATGATGTCAGAGGCCCATATCTAATTACAATATTTGATACTACAAAGAATTCAGTACCTCTGCTTTTCTGAACAGTTCTCTTTATCCGCTAAATCAGCCCAAAGTGCTGCCACTTTTCTAGGTTGCACAGGTTTCTCTGGAAAAGCAGGAAAGAAAACAAGTAGTTAACAAGAATAACAGAAAAGACTTCGTAAGATGTAACCTAATGTTGGCATTCTCGAACCATGCTTGTCCACGGTTGAGGTAAAACCATCTGTATCATTCTTTGTCTCCACGGCATCATCCGCGACAGCATATATTAAAGTTAGTAGAACACATACATACAAATCTATAAGCTAGAACTATATAAAAGCATACAAACCTTGGGTTGCTTTCGACCACCACTGCTCCAATGGAGCACGATGCATAGCAGTTTAACTCCAATTTTCCGACCTCCAACCGATGAACCATTTTTCAGCTCAATAGCTCGCGTGGCATCTTCAGTAGCAGCACTAAGGAAAAAAATACACCAACCAAAACAACGGATAAACATGAAAATTCATCACCGAACCAAGCAAGGCAACCACAAAAACAACAACAAATCTAAAATGAACCTCAATTTAACTTAGAACTGAACGAAACCGAAACCCCGATGTTCAGTTGACCCTATGAACAGATATTAAAAGAACATATATTATCAGTGTTATTCCGAGCAAACAATTAATGGAAAAAATCAAATGCTGTGCTTTAAAGTAGTATATATCCTTTCTTTGTAACCATAAAGCAACGCCTGATTGGATCAACATCGCTAAATGTTTCTTCAAGCTAGAATAATATTAAATTTTAAAAAAAATTTAAAAAAAAAAAAGAACAATAGTATTGAAGCTAATTTTTTCACAATATAAGAAAAATTACCTGAAAATTGGTGAAAGAGTAAGGCAAGTTCGAGACGAAGGCAGCGGAAGACGAGTGTTCGGATTCGGGTCTCTTTTCAGATCTCAGTTTTCCCCATTGATGACTGCTAAGGAAACGGAGCGAAAATTTGAAACCGGGAACTAAAATCCCCCAAACGTCAGAGCACTTAAACGAAGCGTGGCGGGGTTTAGAAATTGGGTCGGGTCGAATCGGGAAATGAAAATTGGATTTTGTGGACTGGGGCTCAGGTTGGATGTAAAATGGGCCCAAAATACACGGCCCTGAATTTGGATCATCTAACCGCTTGAAATTTGAATCTTGAACTACTATTAGGATTGTTGAGGACGATGGCATGATTGACAAGTTTTTGAAATGTCATCTATTGGGCAGTTGAGTGAATTCTCAATAATTAAAAGTATTGTCCCTTGAAGAAGGGTTTTGTCTCCTGTGTTCTGTTGAGAGTCACTATACCATGAGTGATTACTTTGAGAACATGGTTCATAAAGCCAAAAACACCTAAAAAAATTGATATAATAATATCTTTAACCCTTAATATTTATAGATTGTGTCAATATAGTCATGTTCCTAAAAAAGTTAGCCCTCAACATTTACAAATTGTGTAATCGGTCTTTTTATAGTTTATTTTTATTTATGACATCGATAATTAATTTTAAAATATTCGAAAAGATGAAAGTTACTATCTTGGGATTTGGGGTTTTTCTATTTTTTGTATATTTTTCTATCAAATTTAGCTAATTAATTTGTTTTATTTTTAGCTCTTTAAGTGAAAATGTTACAAAGAATAGAAAATTTACAAAAAAATCAAATTGCAAAATGTGTAAATACTAGGGGCTAATATTTTTAGAATCGAAGCTAAATTGACATAAATATATGGATTTTTTTATTAATTTTAAAAACTACCACTTCTCTTCTATTAGCTATTCGACTGTTGGTGACCAGTAAAGATAAAGTTGAATAATTAAGTCACTCTTTTATAACTTTTCATAATTTAATGACTAAAAAAGAAATTTGACAAAAGTTAGATGACTAACAATGCAGTTTACCCATAGAAAAAGGACCAAAATGAAAATAAGTTACCAAATTAAAGCAATAAATGTTGTTTTATCCAATCATTGATTGACAATACGAAAAGCATATATGCATGGTCAAGTTGCTTGTCTCAGTCTCAGAATTTTGCAGACTTTTTTCTTTTGTGGTGATTAATGTTTTCATTTATTACGTAAAACATTAAAACAAATATTTATTGTGGTTATTGGTTTTCACAAACTTCTTTCAAAACTTTATTCTCACCTAACCATATATGGAATAAAAGGTCCAATCACTATACTACCATGCCCCTCATAATCAAAGATGTGGCTAATTTATGAGTTAATTGCACTAATCATCCCTAAATTATAATCTTATTTTAATTTAGTCTATAATTTTAAGGCATTTTAATAATATTTTTAAACTATTGATATTATATCGATTTGGTTTTTTATTATTAAAATTGTTATTTAACCGTTAAATAACACTTTAAATCTTATATAACATAATTTAAAATGAAAATTTAAAAAACGAAAATCTCAAAACTAATATTATTATAATTTCCATTTTCTTTAAACTTTTCATTCAAAATTATGCCACATGAGATATGGAATCTCATTTAATGGTTAAAATAATAATTTTAGTAATGCATTTGACGTTATTGATATAACACCGATAATTTAAAGATGTAATTAAAATACTTCGAAGTTTTGAAACCAATTTAAAATAAGGGTCATAACTTGGGGATATATGATAAAATTAACTCTAATTTATCAAACATCTTCGGACTCAATCAAAATGTTTTCAAGTTTAAAGATTGATTTAAAATTTAATCATAATTCGGGGACATTCGATGCATTAATCCAAAATTGAATTGTAGATATGGTTGTACCACAAAACCATAAACGGATTGAAATGGTACAAAACTGATTTAAAAATCCAAAATATTTAAATTTGTTGTTATAGATTATAAAAGGAATATTTATGTTTCTATTATTTTCTATATTTTAGCCCTTTTAACTTTTAATTATTTTTAGTTTTTATTTTATTTTATTTTTAACTGTTGAACAAGTAATCGATTAATTTGACTACGAACTCGATATTTACAACGTTGATTATGATTAATTAATTCGACTTTAGTTAATTATTCAATTCAATACTTGTAACGATTAATTGTAATGATTCCAGTGATATCTGATACTGACCTACATTGAAGTTTCCAACCTCCTTATATCATAAAAAACAACTGTACTACTACTTTAGGAAATTAATGTAAGGGTTGTACCAATTGCAAACACATAGCAAAGAAAAAGGTTAAAATATGTTCTAAGTCTTTATACATTTTGTATAGTTAATTTTTTTTTTTTTAAGTTCTTAGGTTTAATTATTAATAATGTTAAATTTTTTGGCTAAATTCATTGGTTTAACATTTTTGAATGAAATTATTACTCATTTTATGGTCATGTAACAAAGATTTATAAAATATTTAGAACTATTAAAAATTGGACTTGCATTTTTAAATATGAAAAAATAAAGTAATTAAATTCCTTGGAAAAAAAAAGTAGGAGTATTACATTCCAAACATACGAAAAATATAGAAACTTCAAGTATATTTTAACCGATAAAAAAACTATCCTCCCACTCGAGAGCAAAGATAATGGGGTAGATGGTGAGCTTGACCTATCAAAAAATGGCAAACATTCTAATTAGATCCTTTAAACTTTAAGAAATTTCAAGTTAAATGAAAAAATTGTACTTTGGCCCTTCCCAATATTTATGATTCATCTCGTACCTCCAAAAGTAATTTTATGACTTCGTCTCTATTCCACTGGTTGCAAATTTTTCATGGAAAAATAGAAGGATAAGTTACACTCAAGGTCACTAAATTGTTAATAAGTTTACAATTTGGTCACTCAAGTTCAAAAAATTACAAAATAGTCACTAAACTACTCGAAATTTTTCATTTAAATCACTGGACTACTAAAACTACAGTTAGGGGTGAGCGTTAGATCGAATCAAGTAAAAAAAAAATTCTAGTTAATCGAGTTGACGAGTCTTATTTTATCATCCTATCTCGATTTGAATTTTTTCAAATCAAGTCGAGTAAAATAAAATTCAAGTCGAATTGAATCGAGTGAAATTGTTCAAGTTAAATTAAAATATTGTTACAGTATAATTAATTCCATGTTGGAGCACATAAATTTGAAACCGTATATATTATTAATTATCTTATTTAGGTCCCCAAAATTATTATTTTAGAGTATTTTAAAATTTTTAACTTTCTTTATATATTCTTTAGAAAAAATTTAAAAATTATTTTAAAGTTTTGAAAATTATTTTTTTATTTTTTTTATTTTTTTTTTCAGAAAGAGATCAATTTACTCGTTTTCAAAATTGACAGGGACCAAAGGGGTATTTACACCAATCTATTATTCGAATTATTTAAGTTATTCAAATTGTAAAATTCAACTCTATTCAAACTCAAAACTCGAATAACTCAATTCAATTAACTCGAAATTCTTTTTTTTTTCGAATTGAATCGAGTTTTGCTCACCCTAATTGCAAATATATGGTTTACTTTATTTGAACCACCTACACTAATCAAAAGTTCTCCCTCCCCTTCTCTTCAACAATTCAGTTTTTTCATAAAATAACTCTGAATGTCGCAAATCTATAAACCAAAATTCAAATAACTTTCTACTCATCAATAGGCATTGATCCACCATATTGATCGTCGCTTGAAGCTTGCTAACTAAACTTAAAAAAAGGAAAAAAACTTAATAGCCTATTGACTCAAATAAAAACTTTCTAATAGTTCAGTGACTTAAATGAAAATTTTCGAATAGTTCAGTAATCATTTTATAACTTTTTTAAGTTTGAGTGACTAAAATATAAATTTACTAATAGTTAGAGACATTAGGTTTAATTTACCCCAAAAATAAATGCATTGCATGAGGGGGAAAAAGGAAAATTTGTGGAATTCAATTTGGGGATTGTTTTCTAATATTGGAAAATATTCCTCTTTTTTTTTTTTTGGCACTAATTGGTAATTAATGCTAGGATATAAAGCGATGTGGTTTCTGTGGACAAGCATTTGTGGGTGGGGACGTTATCGGGTTGCGCAAGTTGCATGGGCGCCTTTAACCCTTTGCCTTTGCATCTTCACACCAGTTAGGGATACCAACCATGGTTAAATTTAGATTGATTTAATTTGGAATTTTAAACTTCCAAATAATTTCATGTTTGATTATCTCAAATTCTGAGTTATTTTAAGTTTGGGATATTTTTTTAATTTGTCATTTTTTTTTTTATCAAGTCATTTTGAATATTTTCATTTGGGTTTCACATTCGAGCTTAGATCATTTCGATTTTTTTTTTTTGAGTTTGATAATCAATATTAGAGTTTGAATCAATTTAAGTAACTTACTCAGATTATTTTCGAATTTAATTTGGCAGATTCGGATGATTAACATTTCATATTCAAATTGAGTTTGGGTAGAATTTTGAATCAAGTTTAAGTTCATTTCGGTTTGAAATATGAACCTTAAATTTTGTCTATCTTAAGTTATAAATGATTAACCCAAGATCTATTCCTATTATTTTTTAAATAACACATTATATTTTATAATTTTATATATAAATTTCTTTCACTAGCATAATTTTTTTCCTTTTATTAAATTCTAAATAGGCTTAATTATAAAATTGGCCCTCAAAGAACATCACTTTTCTCGCTTAATCATCTAAAGTAAATTTTTAAATTCGAAGTGTTGCATAAAACTATCAATTCCATCTCATTTAACGTAAAATATGTATGACATCCAACAAAAATGAGCCATGTGTCGTGTTTTTATTGATTGATATCATGTTTTGGATAAAATAAGATGAATTTTGTAGTTTAGCTAGCAATTTTGACCAATAAAAACTTTAGGCATCTAAGTGGAAAAATGGTATAGTTTGAGGGTCAAAATTGCATTTAATCCTTCCAAAACAACTTCATGTATTTTATAATATGACATAATCATAATTTTATCCCTCAAAATTTACATGTTTTAAAATCAAATTGGCCCCTTTTTTAGCTAATTTGGCAATTAATCATAGTCAATTCGTTTTTCTTTAATAAGATGTGGGCTAAAACATTAATTCTTTAATGATGTTGATCTAGTAACCCATGTAACAGTCCACGTATACTTTACGTTAATATGTTACTATTTTTATTATATGTTACATTGATAAATAATTTAAAATTAATAAATAAATAAAAACAAAAGTTCATAGAAATCCAAAAAACTTAACATAAAGTACATATGGATTATTGTATAGGCTGCCATATTTAAAATTTTAATGTTCAGTGTTTCTCTTAAAAAATCAATTCAATTATTTATGAAAGATTGATGGTAAAATTCGACTCTTTTTAAAATATCAAGGGTCAAATTTAACTAAAAAAATAATGACCAATTTGATAAAAAAAAAATAAATAAATTTGTTATTATGCCTTTTTTATATTTTCATTATAGTATAGAATATAACTTTCATACAATAAAAATTCACAAATAAATAAAAGAAAAAAATAACTAACATATTATAAACTTGAAAAAAGCCCAACATAATCGAGCTTGACTTTTAATATTAGAGCTCAAGCTCGACCCTTGTTTTAAACAAATCTAACTCTTTTGCTTAAACACACTTCCGAGCCTGATAACTTCAAACAGATAATCAAATTTAGAACAATAACCCAACCATTAAATAGATACAGTGTCAACCAAACATTTTATCCATGGGGACCCACTCCTTTTGTCACCGCCGCCCACGACCCAACCCTGCGGTGGTCCCGCCCACATTCAAACCAAATCATGCCTTCTTTTCTTTCTCTTCACCATGTTTATGACTTCTTTTTTTAATGGTTGAATAAAAAACGAGTTATTTGCATCATTGGTTGATTATGTAAGCTAAGTTACGGACCCTAGTCCCAAGGGGGGAATATATTTTTTTTTTGTAAATTTAAAAAAACAATATATTTAATATAGAAATTATGTTTGCTATACTCTTATTTAAGAGAGAACAATTTTCGATTAAAATCGAGAAAGTTGACTAACTAATTCAATTATTTTAGTCGGTTTTTTGGGTTATGAGTTCATTTTTGTTGATTATTTTAGTCAATTGTTGGTTTTTGAATTTTAAAATCGTCTGACTAAAAAAAATTTAACTTAATTTAATATTTTAATCATTTAAAATATGTTTATAAATTTTAAATAAATATAAATTAATTAAGTCCAATAAAATTGCTTAACCGACCAACCTAAAGTCAGTTCAGTTATGTCGGATCAATTAAGTCAATTTAATAAAAAAAAAACGATTGAAAAAATGAATGCCCTCCTTACCCTTACCAATCTCATGTCAACAAGTCTAAGTATAAACTTTGGCAAAACTCAACCTCATCAATCTTCATGTCATGTAAAAGCCTTATTAATTGACAACCTACCACTCTATCACCTGCACCTATGGGGCAAACCATTCATTGACTAGGATTCATGCAAAGTAAAGTCTCTCTCCATAAATATCATCTTCCAACACTAAGGACACACGAGATCAACCAAATAGCTATCACTCTGCTCAAACACTGTCTCGAAATTCTTTAGTGGCTCTTCGTACAACTTATAGTGTAAACCACCACTATTGCCTACCCCAACAGTTTGTATCACTTAATTATCATGATAGTGTTAAAAATGAACAATTAATTTTAGTAATTCCCATGCTTTAAAACATTTTAATTGAGTTTTCAAAGGTTCAATCTAATATCAACCAGGCCATTTGTCAACCTAGGCATGTCAGCCTAGGCAAAAGCATTGACATTAAGTGGCAGCTTAAATATAATGTAGAGCATGTTTAAAATATATGGATCAACATGTAAATACGAGAAAACATTGTATGAACAACTTGATATGATGTGTTAAAAAAAAAACTAACCTTTCCAAAGTTTATTGACACTATCTTTTTTTCTTTAACACGTCAAGTCTAAAGTTATTCATGCGGTAAGTAAACATGTGTATGCAATTCGATCTGCGTGATTTAAATATACTCAGCATTTGATTCAAACCAACATTTAACACTTAAATTGACGGCCATGTTCATAGAATGAATAATTGATACAATACCAATACATAAACTTGAGGACATAATTATAACATTTTAAAGTTTTGTTATATCCTACACTCGATTTGGACCCAATTAGACCCTCCATTGAGCCACCTAGGGCCCAATAAGTGGCGTAATTAGTTAGAAGCTATTACTTACCTATAAACACCCAATGATCAACATAGTAGGGGGCTCCTCTTCACACAAAACCCTAATATGTTAAGTATTCATCTTGAGTCCCTCTACTTGTCCGGCTCTCGACCCTAGAATGGGTAAGCTGGTCTTCCTTGACACCACCGCTCTCCTTCTTCTCCAATTTTATTGACACTGTATATCAACAAATTTAATGATTAATCTAGATTTTGAACGATAGTTCAAGGACCTTTGGTGGTATTAACCCTTAAATATATGATTTTGAATCAGTCAAGTAATAACAAAAGGAAAATACCATTACATTTATATTTAATTTAGAATTTGATATTATTAAACAAATATTTATAATTTTTTGGTTTAAAATTGGAATGTATTTTTGGTTTAAAATATTGCATACGTGCCGGCCCTGGAGATTTTATTGATGGGTCCCTCTAGGATTTATTTATTAAGGTTTGGTGCAAAGATATAACATTAGATGTTTTTTGAGCCAAATGTTCAGAAATTTGATATTTATTAATTAAAATTTTGAGTTTAAATTTTGTGAATAAAAAAAATAGTTTAAAAAAAGTATGTTACCGGAAACAAAATCCGGTAAGACTCGACTTCGAATTTAATTAAAGTGGTTACGGAAATTTTCTTTATACTAATAATCAAGAGAAAAAGCAAGAGAATTTTTAAGGTCATATGTTTATCGTGACAAATTTTAATGTACCTAAGTTAAGCTTCAATGTTCAATTTCGTACCCAAACAAAATCATGTGATCTGATAAATATTTGGCATGCGTACTCTAGTAAAAAGAAACATAGTAGCAAAATGGACATTGAAGTCAAGCATAGGTACTTGTATAGGACAAAGAAAATTCAGGTATTAAATCGAACATTAAATTCAAACTCAAGTATCAAATTGAACATTTAAACCAAATATAGGTACCAAATAGTGTATTAGCTCTCTAAGAAATATATATTATTATGGAAATTCGAAGGGAAATTTGAAGATATAATATTATGAAAATAAAAATAATGTACCCATACCTATTAAGTCGAGTGATAAATAATTTGATACCTTTAGAAATATATATTAATACTGAAATTCTAGAAAATACATCATTTTATTATTTGATAGTTTTTATTTGAATAAATATTTTTAATAAAAAATAGGCTATTGGAGTTTATTGAGTTAAAAGAATAATTATAAACTAAAAATATATTAAAAATAAAAAATAAAACAATAATATACAATATGGATACTATTAGTTCTGTAAAATATATAAATATTTTTAACAATATAAAATATTCAAATTAGATAAAATATATTTCATGTTTTAGTAGATAGGTAAACAATAAATTAATTTAATTGATAATATTTAGTCATCCCTGTGTTTTAGTATATCTGCTATTTTTAACATAATACCTAAAATTACCTATAACCCTCCCCAACCCATAAATAAGAGGATAATACAGTTTAGTGCACTTAAACTTACTTCCTCCTGTATTGATAACAATGCTAATGCCAATCAAGCTTAAAATTCAACACACTAAACATCACTTTTTGAAATATATTATAATTTTTTAAAAACCATTAATTTTATTTTAACAAGTAAATCCATTATTTATCTTAATTAGATGATATTATAGTTTTTAAGCAAAGTATTATTTGAATCCACTTGTCCCAAATTCATTCCATTTTTATGATTTTTAAGCAATGTTTGCTTTATTTTAAAGCATTTATTCTTATTATTAGAGTTTATTTTACTTCTACTAAATGCTCCTTTAATTTCTTAAAATTTTGAAATGGCTACTTTATGCTTTAAAAGTCTTTGGTAATATATATTTTTTGTTTAAATATAAAATTTATTTTAAAAACAAAACTTTTTTTACTAAAATTATTATATGTTTAGAACTACTCATAGCCCCTCCAACCCATAAATAGGAAAATAATACGCTTCAACAAGACTCGAACCCATGTCCTTCCACATTAGCAACAATACCTATACCAATTAAATTAATACTTGATCGATGATTCAATTATAATTTTAAAATTAGTGATAAAAAAGCTATATTTGTTTTGACAATTATAGAATTTTATCTTATCTTTTATAATAAATTTCGATATATTTTTAACCACGATTAATATTGATTAACTTGAATTTAAAAAAAAACCTATATTAACATGATGGGTTGAAATGATTTTTTCTAAATCATATAAAATTTTAAATCGAAATATTTAAACGAGCTAAGTGTTTTGATTAATTAATGATTTTATGAAAATTGTAAAATAAAATTATATATAGTTGATATTTTTAAAATAATTCAAATATTTGATTAATTGGCATAGACAAAATATTTTGAAATAAGTAAAATATCACATATTTTTATTTATTTAATTGAATAAAATATTTATTTAATTATATTAAAATTAACGATAAAAACATTTATAATTTGTCTTACAAATTATAGAATGTTATAATAGAATTATTCATGGGGTAAGTTTGGGTCCAGCCCATCTCGAAATATAAAACTTACGTTTTGCTCAAATTTATCCATATTTATAAACGGTTAACCCAAATTCGATTAGACTGTCTCATATATTTTTAATTTTTTGGTATTCATTATGTTGGTTTATTGTTGAATATTCCAAATTCATGTCTGGCCTTACTATAGTAATATATATTTTATTAAGTTTCCTTTTTAAAAGGTTTCTTAAATTTCTAAAATAAACAAAAAATTAATATATTTTTAATATTTATATTATAATATAGTATATTCAATTTTTACATAAATTAAATGAGAAAATAGTTTATTATAAACTCAAACAGATTAGATCAGGGTGGCATTGGATTTTACATATTAAAGCCTTAATTCAGTCATATTTTAAATAAGTTTAACTTTTACCCAAACTCATTTTTTCGAACTTAATATTTTTGCCTAAATCCTGAGAAATTTCGGATGGCAAGTTTAATAAATAAGGACTAAAGCTAAAATTTAAGCATAGTATAGGGACTAAAACAAAATCTGACCTAATTTTAAGTGGTTGGTTCCTCCAGCCAATCAAGTCCTTCCACGTAAGTAACCTTAGGTTTTTCCCTTTACTAGCTGTACTCTTATTTCTCTTTCTCTCACAGTACCCAATGCATTACGCACACGTCAAAACTTCTCGGGCTCTCTGGATCTGTGGCCAGCCTTTTCTAGGAAGTTTTCCATTTTAGTCCTATTATTTTTTACTTTTTACATACATGCCCCTAACCCCGTCATCTTTGTGTATAAGCTACCATAATTGCATTTTGGTTTGTTTTCTAAGCTAAACATGGCTTTTAATTTAGTTTGTTTCTGAAATTTCTATATTCTATAAGTAAGATTATCTGAGTAATATGTGTTTTATAATTTAAAAATCAAAGATGAGTCTAAGTCAAGGTATTTAGATTATTTTTAAAATATAAATAAAAAATTTGCAAATAAAACTCATTTTATTAAAATAAATCTAAAAGGTCCAATATTTAATAATTACAAATATTTAAAGTAGTGTTCGAAAAAATGAACGACTATGCTCCTGCTTGCACTCCCTTGTATCGTCTTTGTTGGCACAACAAATCTGACAACCTTATTAGGAAGGATCTAAATGCTCAACATTGTAAAGTCAACGAATTTGCTACTAAGCATATCAGAAAGGTCTATAGGCACTACTCAAGTACGACTCTCATCTCGATCATCTATATTTCCAACCTCTTGTTGCCTTTAGCTACCTTGTTTTCTAGAGCTTATTGGATTATCTGCATGTTCCAACATCGAGCCATATCTCGTTGCACAAGCTTCAACAACCCTAAATCATAAATTTGTCTTTGTAATATATTTAGCCCAGACTTGTTCATGGGATAGGTTACTCCTTAAGTTTAAAGGCCTGTTCAAATTTTGTAGGGTTTCGACAAAAATAATAGGCTCAAAAACGGGTTTGTGCAAAAAACTGCTCATTTAAAAAATAAGTTAGGTTGGGCTTGAACATTTAAGGCCTCGAGCTAGACTCGACTTGTTTTGTAGTTATTTATACATATTATATAATTTATAACAAATAAAAACTATATTTATAGTAATATATAATACTATAATGTAAATATTAAAATATATTAAAAATAAATAATATAAATATATTTAAAAACACAAGTAGACTTGAATAGGTTAGGGTTAGTCATTTACAAATATGTATAGATATTGTTGTGTCTGGCCGAGTTTAGACAAACATAAAGTATATTAATTTCATGTTTAAACTTAACTCGACCCATATAAAGTATTGTCTCCAAACCCAATCCATCGTGAACAAATAATTTGTCAAACATATTATTTTTTATTAAAAAAATAAAACCCCAATATTATTGAGAACTCATTCAAAGCTTTTGAATTTTCACTCACATATGTTAATTATTCAATTAAGTCTGAACTTTCTTGCTGCTATTATTATTTTTTTTTTCTCCTATGATTTTTGAATGGATATAAAATATACCAACTCAAATTTGATGGCAATATAAATTGGATTAATTTATGAAATAGACCCACATAGCCCATATATATTAAATTAACTATATGATGAATGCAATATAAATTAGGTTATATCCTTATGTCATCCAATATAAAGGGAAAAAATATTGCAGCTGAATGGATCATAAATACTAGACATTATCGTTTTTTATAAATTTGGCAAAATAAAATGTTTTTCCTAACCACCAAATTAAAACATTTGTTATATATATTATAGGGTTAATATCTTATTTGGCATATAAGTTTATTTTTAATGTTTAATTTGATACTTAAGGTTTTTTTTGTCCTAATTTAGTACCTATGTTTGGCTTCAATGTTCAATTTTGGCACCTGAAGTTTTTTTTTTGTTCCAATTAAGTACATATATATTTTTTATTAGAGCACACATGTCGAATATTTATTAGGTTGTATGATGACGTTTGGTCTGGGTATCAAATTGAACATTGAAGCTAAACTTAAATACTATATTGGGGAAAAAAAAAACTTATGTATCAAATTAAATATTAAAGTCAAACTCATATAACAATTGGTATATTAACTTATATTTAAATTTATTATTATTATAATTGATATTTTCTTCATAATTTTGGGGACCAATTGTCAGAGTATTGGGTTTATTTTGTAAAACTTTATATTATTGAAGAGAAAATAACCTTAACTAAGGGTTAGGTGATATAACAATAGACTCACTTACCTTAATCACTAGTCAAGGGTTTGATCCTTAATTTGAGTATAGAGTGGCTTTAAAATTCGTGCCTAGCTTCAACTCTTTAATAGGCCAATAAAATGCGAAAGATTAGTTGCTTGACTAAAGAAAAGTATAAAAATTTGATTTTAAAAATATCCCCAAATGAAGAAAAAAATAAATGGTCAACTAATTGAAAACAACGAGATAAATTTTTACCCCTGAATTAATACCTAAATTTTTATCAATTAAATATAAATACTTATTGTATAAACTATTTGGATTCAATATGTTTAAAAAAAGTATCATTAAAATTTAAGAGTGTTAATTTTTAACATGTTAGATTCAAGTGTTTATGAGATAAGTATAGACAATTAAACTGTTTAAAATTTGAACAATGTGTTTTAAATATGCTTCATGATAGTATTTAACACTCAAAACTTATGGCTAAATTGACAAGAAAGGCTTAATTGATATAATATTGATACTTTAGGGATTGATTTAAGATCACAACCATAGTTTAAGGATGTCTAATACAATTAACCCAATTTTTATATGTATAGATGAAAATCAAAATAAACTTTCATTATATTTTAAGAAAAATCATCTTAATAAACAATATTTTATTTTAAGGAAAAAAACATTAAGTTAGACTAAACACTATTTCAAAAGATTAAATCAGTACAACTTATGAAGATAATAATGCAATAATAGGAAAATAAAAGGGGCAGAAGCATAAATAAAGAAAAAGTGGAGCACCATGGAGTTCTAAACTAAACATTAGTTAGAAGAAAAAGACATTGTACATTGATATGGGCACCTGCTGGCTGCTGGTGTGTCTTTAACATTTAAAAATAATAAAAAATTGTAGTAGTTAAATAAAATAAAATAAAATAAAGACCAGAGAATAGAAATATAGAATATGGGGGTTATATTATCTCATATATGGTGGACATTACAGCAGCAGCTAAAAAAAAAAACACCAGAGAGAGAGAGAGAGAGAGAGAGAGAGAGAGAGAGCTTGCTTTCATGGTGGAAAGTGTGAAAGTGATAACAAAAAAGGGAGGGGGGGTTAAAAGAGAGAGATAGATAGTGATAAAAATGGAGGTTTAAGGGAAAAGGGAAGGTTTTTTTTTTTTATCTCATTTAGGTCCACCAACTGGTAGTTTTAAAGATAGAAACTCATTAACCAAAGAAGAAGAAGAAGAATAATTTGAAAGAAGCAAAAAAGAGAGTTAAAAAAGGTGTTCATTATTTCAAGTCAAGTGTCTATATATATGTATGTATGCATGTATGTATTGATAGATAAAAGGGAGGTATTGGGTTCTAATTTATGTGTGAATCTATTACGTAGAGAATATACATATGATTAGTACAAAAAAGAAAGGAGCAAAAAAAAAAGTGATGTAAATTCATTCATTTCTCTTTTTTTTTTTCCTTTCTCTATATACCCTTTTGAGCTTGAATTATTATTATTAGTATTATTATTATCATTACATTTTATTTGAAGCAACAAGGTACAAACTTGAAACAATTTGTTATTATTATTGTGTTTTTCAAGGTATCTGCAAAAAAATTGATGAAAAAAGTGAAGTTTTTGAGGAAGATTGTTGTTCTGGGTTAATTGGGATCACCAAGTGTTTGATTTTTGTCTTTGAAGAATTCATGTTCCCCCACAACTCCCACAAATGTTGCTGGTTCCAAGGTACTTTTTTTTATTCCATATGTGTCGCATATATAAAATTTGGGTTTGTCTTGTTTCCTTTGTTTCTTGTTTATTTGATCATGTTTCCCTTTGTTTTCGATGTTTTATGGGACGGTCTCAAGTTCTGTTTGGTTCATGCATAGAGAATTTAGCTTGAAATTGTTTTTAATGGAAGTCATTTTAATTGCTTGTTTCTCTTTTTGCAGTTCATAGGGGTTAACTATGTAATCTGAGCTGAAATTATGGCTACTTATTACACTGGTTCTGATAATCAAAAGGACACCATTCCGATGATCTATATGAGAGAATCCTTGCCTGGTTCGTATGCAGAGTCGCCGGTTTTGCAGGGTAATACGATGATGTATATGAATTCCGGGTCGTACTCGGATGCATTTGCTGGGAATTCTCAACAGCAAAACAGTTGTATTGGGATGCAGGGTGTGGAAGCATCGGATTCGACTTCGCAACAACACGGAATTATGTCGAATCTCGGTGGATCACATGTTGTGGAACATGATTTTGGTGCTTGGAGGGATGCCAGTAGCATCCTTCACAATGGTCAAAACTTGCAGGGTCCTCAAGGATTGTCCTTAAGACTTGGCACTCAAATTCCCTTTGGTATTCAAATGGCTTCTATCCCATTTCGGAATCCCGATTCGGATTTGGCCTCGTTCTTGAGTCATAATCCGTCGCTTACTGGAGGCAGGAATAGCTCTTCAAGAGATGAACAACCGAGGAACGCAGGATATCTGCCACATGGTTTTTCTGGTGCTAACCAAGGCACGAATAAAGGGGACTTATACGCGTGTGGAATGTCGAGTATGTCGAGAGCTATTCCTAATTCTAAATATCTCAAGGCAGCACAACAATTGCTTGATGAAGTTGTTAATGTTCCAAAGGCTTTAAAGCAAGCGGAAGGGGAGAAAAACCCGATGAAGAGTTGCAAAGAGGACGATGAGGGCTCGAAGAATGTGCCTTCGAACCAGCAAGAATCATCGAATAACATTCAAAAGGAGCTTTCACATGCTGAAAGACAAGAACTACAAAGCAAGTTAACCAAGTTATTGTCCATGTTGGATGAGGTAAGAATCAGATCACTTGCTCGTAGGTTTTGCCTGTCTCTTGCCGAGTTAAACACGGTTCTTTCGTGTTTGTCTTGCATTTAAACTGCAATGGTGTAAGAATCCGATGCTTAATACTTGTTGCTGCAGGTTGATAGAAGGTATAAACAATATTATCATCAGATGCAGATCGTAGTGTCATCGTTTGATGCGATAGCAGGGTGTGGAGCCGCTAAGCCTTACACTGCAGTTGCACTACAGACTATATCCCGTCATTTTCGATGCTTGAAAGATACAATTAACGGTCAAATTCAGGCAACACGTAAAAGTCTTGGGGAGCAGGATACTTTAGAAGACGGTAAAGGAGTACGGATTACTCGTCTGCGTTACGTGGAGCAACAGCTAAGGCAACAAAAAGCTCTGCAGCAACTTGGTATGATGCCACAACATGCATGGAGGCCTCAAAGAGGGCTGCCGGAAAGCTCCGTTTCAATACTTCGTGCTTGGCTGTTCGAGCATTTTCTTCATCCGTATGGTTTTAAAATAATACCCCGTCCTGCATTGATGATCCCTATGCCCTTTTGTAACTCGATTGTACTTATTTGCTTCTTTTATTGTCCTCCAGCTACCCGAAAGATTCTGAGAAGATCATGCTAGCAAGACAAACAGGCTTGACCCGAAGTCAGGTAATCATAAACTAATCATCTTTACTACCATATGACCAAAAAAAAAAAAGAAAAAAAACTTGAAGTCAGGGTGTTATTAAGGTTGTAAAGGCCAAAAAACACCGGATATTTTGTCGAAAAGGCTCTAATGTGCCTGCTTCTCTTTAGACCATAACCTTGAATCGTAGCATCATTTCTATATGTTTTGTTAATGTTGCCTTGATGACATGTTTGCACCTGCTCAGGTTTCGAATTGGTTTATAAACGCGAGAGTACGTCTTTGGAAGCCGATGGTTGAGGAGATGTACAAGGAAGAATTTGCAGATTTGGAAATGGACTCTCATTCTTCATCTGAAAATGCAGTCAAAGCAAGGAAAGGCGATACGAGGACCTCTGAGGACATAGGTGGAGATCAGCAACAAAGTGGGAGTTCATCGGCCACGGAGAGATGTAGCACTGGACAGTTGGTGGATTCCAAATCCAACCATGTCCCTGATGTAGATATTGCAGGAACAATAACCGGTACCGTTTTGCAAAATGTCTCGCACAGAGAAGCTGAAACCGAGCATGGGTTACTAAGGCTAAGCAAGGTGCAGAGGCCTAATGTGGATAACGCCAATCTCTTCCTCGATGGAATTACTCATTCTGATGGCGTTGGTGATCGGTTTATGAAAGCCACTACCACTTCATACCATGTGTCGGAATTAGGGAGGTTCGGGAATGCAAGTGGTGTCTCACTCACTTTAGGATTGCAGCATTGTGAGGATGGTAGTATACCTATGTCAGGTGTGGGCCATCAAAACTTTGTTGCAATGACACGAGACAATGACATATACAATCCAGCAGCATCTTCCATAGGACCTGAAACAACAGATAGCGAATACGTAACTCCTGGTAACCGGCAGCACAGGTTCAATTCCTCACATTTGTTACATGATTTTGTAGCGTGAAATGTGCATGATGACTGCAGATTTACATCATTGATCTTCATTATTATGGAAACAAGAAACCGCAGAGCTCAAGCTTGATTCTCGATTCCTCCGAACATTCATCTTGTTTAGCCAAGGTATTAAAAAAGATTAGTCCTCATGAACATGAACAAATATAAACACGGTTGTCATATAGAAAAACAAAAATTCAATTGGAAGGTCACTATATTTGTAAAGAAACATAATGTATAATTAGTTCCAGTTTGAAATAAATGTAGGAATTGGCTTGTTCTAATCCAGGTAAACTCAACAACGTACTCAACATAGACTGTATGTATGTATGTATGTATGTATGTATGCATGTGTGTGTGTGTGTGTGATATATGTATGCATAATATTGTTATGAAAAGTGAATGACAATTCTAATATGGTTATGAAAAGTGAATGACAATTCTTAGGTCCTCTATTTGTGATTGCCTTCACTTGTGATTGAAACTGTGACTGTTGAGGCTTTATTAAAAGATTCAATCCAAAGGATGATCAAATTGAAAAGATGTAAAATAAAGCCAGGTACTAACTTTTTGTGATGGTTGCATCCTCTTGAAAATGACTTTAACAAAGTTTCAATTTAGTCCCTCTATTATTAAATGGATAAATTTAGTCCCTATATTATTAAAAGAATTAAATAAGGTCTAATTGACATAGAGTTAACATTTATTGTTTAAAAAATAGTTTTTTATTTATTTAAATTTTATGGTTTTGTGAATGAATTTTGTTATGAAATTAAATTGCAATAGAAAATAATAATTAAATAATAATTTTCAAGACTTTTTATATACAGTAAATGTTAACTTTATTACAATTTGAACTTATTTGATTCTTTAAAAGTATAAGGATTAAATTGATTCATTTGATAATAAAAAAATTCATTTGGTCTAGTACCTATAGTACAAAGACTTCTCAAGTACTTTAACCGTTGTATATATGCATGTGTGTGTCGAGGATCAAACCCTGCATCGAACCCTCAACATTTTTAGTATTATCTTTAGGTGGGGGTTACATCTTTTGACTCTACCCTGAGCTTAGGTGTTTAAAGAATTTGTGGATTCACAAAGCCTTAGCACCTATTCGAGTGTTTGAGAAGTTCAACAATGCATAATGTTTGTGGTGGGACTTGAATGGTTCAGCTTTTCAGGCACTCGATAAGATATTTCAACTATGTTAACTTTATATCTTTTGGATTTTTAGTAAAGTTGAGAGACAAAATTTTTATTAGGGGCAATGTAAATGTGTTGAAGATCTAACTTAGGGCTCGATTCTAAAAAAGTAATGTCTTTTTATTGATGGAAGTCCGATTTCATTAAGAAAAGTCTGTATAGTGTTATCCATTAAGAGTTAGACATTAAGGTTATTTGAATTGGATCGGACTGACCAATCGGGGTATTAATATGAAGAGGAGCTTTGAACCGGCTGAATTGGGAATTAATGCGAACCATTGAATAGTGTAAAAATTGAATAGGACAATTAAATTGGATTTTTAATATATATTTTTAATTTTTTTATGAAACTTTTAATGATTTATTTAACTAAATTGGATAGATCGACTGGATCGATGACCTGACTGAACTGACTCAGTTTTGAAAAACTTTACATGGAATATATTTAAAATACCTAAATCAAATTGTAAGACTAAATTAAAATAAATAAATAAATAAATAAAATGAAATAAACCTCTTAAATTTATTGACTTATGTTTTTAACTCCTCAAATTTAACACTAATTTACAAATTAATCTACTTGTTTTAAATATACTTCAGATATGAACTCTTAAATTGATTATTAGGTTAATGAAATGACATTTATTGATATATTCATATTAATTATCTAATGACTTAATTAAAATGTTTTAAAATTTAAAATAAAATTAAAATCTAATATGATAATGTAGAGATGCTTGGTGAAATTAACAATTTTCTTGGTCAGAATTTTTTTCAAAGCCTTACTTCAGCAAAATTAAAGCAATAAAAATTAGGTCAAATTCTATCATTATACCATGTATTATTTATAAAATGTATATTAGTTTAGTCAATTCGAGTCATTTTAGTTTTTAATTCTGAGCCCAAATAGTAATAGTTGAATATTTTATGTCAAATTCTATAATAATTTTCGTAATTATGTAAAAATTATGAATTTAATTTCTATTTTGATTTGATCATTCTTAATCATTATCAAATTTAAGTATGATTCAAATGATAATCATTTGATTAATTGAAATAATTTGATATTTTAAAGGGTAAACTACACTAATAGTCAATTAGTTATTAGTAAATTTCTTTTTGGTCACTCAATTATGAAAAATTATAAAATGATCGTCCAACTATTCAATTTTATCTTTTTATCGTAAACTAGCTAATGGTATCAACTTTTAAAATTGGCATAATAATAACTTTAACCCTTAATATTTATAAATTATGTCAATTTCATCTTGATTCTAAAAAAGTCAATCTTCAACATTTATATTTGGTCTTTTTTTTTTACAGTTTTACCTTAGTTTAAAATTTAAAAAGTAAAGGGATTAAAAGACCAAATCAAAATATATAAACTAAATCTGCAACTTAAATATAGTATAGGGACTAAAACATAAATTTAACTAAGAATTAGGACTTTCTAATTTAGAGTCTTCGTTCTTCAACGACTGCGAACGTCCTAATATTTTTTTCTTATCATTGAAAGTTCTAATAATTGAAGGCTTAAAACCCTAAAGATGATAACCTAATCACTCTGATTTTGAAATTACAGCTAAATTGAACACCGCCGATATCAGAAGATCAGCCACTTTAAAAATCTCTTCCTTTTCCCCTAGAAAGAGAAAAAAATTCTTTTTTTTTTTCCGATTTTTTTTTTTATATATTTGGTTCTCATTTAGCCGCCCTTTTCAAAGCTCTAATCATGGCTTTAATCGTTGTTTCACGTCTCGTGTTCGATTCCTTACAAACCCCACGAAAACCCCTCTCTTTTTCTTTATAAAAAGGGGGAAAAAGTTTCGACTTTTATTTTTACTCTTTTTTTTTTTTTTTGGTTTTCTGGTTCATCTTGTTCTTCGTATTGTTGCTCTCTGGCTTGGCTTGACCCTCGAAATGGCTTCTCAAGAACAGTTATCCGCCATTAAGGTACGGAATAAATGTCCCCTGAGAGCACAATTGGGTATTTATTTTAACTATGGTTTTAACCTTTTATTTTTTCTTTTGAATGGTAGAGGGCGAAGGTGCTTATGGTAGGGGCAGGAGGGATTGGCTGTGAGCTTCTCAAGACTCTTGCTCTCTCTGGGTTTCAAGATATTCATATTGTAAGTTAATTACTTTTTAAAAAATAATTCTTAAAATTGTTTTTTTTTATTTAATATTTTTGGTTTTAAAGTCTGTCTAACTGGAGTTACCTTTAGGGTCTCAACAGTCTAATTTTGTTTTTATTTTAGAATTAGAAGATTATTAACGTTTGGTATGGTAGAAATAAGTTTTAGAAGAATTGTGTCTCAAGTTTTATTCACCTTTGTTTATGGTGCTTATAGAAACCACACTATGTCTAGAATGTGCCAATAATTAGTGAGACAATCATCATATAATGTTGTCAGGTGATATTCTTGCTGCCTCTGCGGGTGATGATGCTAGTGATTTCATTTATTGGAGATTATGGATGTATGTTTTAGGAAGAATTGTAAAATCTGTTTGATATATAATGGATTCTGGTAGTTTTTATGCCATTTATTTGTAATGGTGATAACGGAACTCAAGGTGGAATTTATGGTGCTTTGGTGCATACTATAGGACATTGAACATTGTAGCAGGGTAGTGGCCATTGTGGAGCTGGTGGTAAGTGTTGATACTGAAATGGCAGGAGATACAAAAAATTTAAAATGGCTTGGTAAATGTTGTTGGCGGTAGTATGGTATTGCGCCTTAGGTTGACTTGATTGGTAGTATTGTTACTTTTTATTTTTATTTTTATAGTGGTGTAATTATTTAGGGTTATCTAGGAATGGAGTCGGTTACGATAATATAGAAGCTAGATGGACAGTCTAAGATGGTGGCTGGGGCTGATATCAGTTATTGATGTGTTAAGTTTTAGTTATCTTTGAAAGGGAGCTATCCATTATATAGGTGGTGGTGCTAAGGGTTCCAGGTGGTGGTTGTCTTTTTATTAAAAAAATGTTATTCAGTATGTGTCGTGAGGTCAAGTTGATGATGATCATTTGAATGGATGTTTTGTTTTTCTTTTTGTTGTTGTGCTACTAATTTACAGGATTTAGTAACTGGTATAATTATTTTGGAAATTATTTATTAATGCTATTATATTTATCTGCTTGTAGATTGACATGGATACTATAGAAGTCAGCAACCTGAATAGACAATTTTTGTTCCGACAATCCCATGTTGGTCAGTCTAAGGCCAAGGCAAGTACATTTTCAGGCATTTTTCCTTGTCTTCTTTAATTGACAGTTATAAGTTAATGCTATGTATTTCATCAATAATTTTATCAGGTTGCTAGAGATGCAGTCTTAAGGTTCAGGCCCAACATAAGCATTACACCATACCATGCTAATGTTAAGGAGTCTCGCTTCAATGTTGATTTCTTTAAAGAGTTTGATGTTGTGTTGAATGGGTTGGATAACTTAGATGCAAGGCGCCATGTAAATCGTCTTTGTTTGGCGGCTGATATCCCATTGGTTGAAAGTGGGACAACAGGGTTCTTGGGACAGGTAATTTAGGCTTTTACTTGTCTTTTAGCTCAATATTTACTGGTTCTTTATCTTCTAGCTAGGTTGCGTGTCTGGATTGCTCATTCTCATGTTTCATCTAACTTTTATTAGTTCGTGTATGTATAAGTATACTCAATTGTTTTGTTCTTACATGCTGTATAACCAATAATCTGAAATTCTGCTATTTTATGCAAATAATTACTTATTTAAGGAACTCACCTCTGGAACAGGTGACCTGTTCTATCCTATTTAAGTAGCATCTTAAGTTGACGGAGCTTGTTTCTCTTGGTAAGTGCTATTGAAGGCTTCATGAATTTTTTTATCAAATGGGTTCTATATTAATATTAACAATGAAGAGATGTATCTCTGAAATATGTTTAAAAAGCTTATCGTTTTAAGCAATTTAATTTAGAAAAAAAATGAAGTGTTCCCCAGTTCAAGATGTGCATGTATTTGCTTTTTTTTCTTCTCTATACATGTTTATTAACTGAATCATATAGTCGCCTTAAGTTCTAAAGTTGAGTTTTATAAGAAGTCTTGCCTATTTTTGACTGTTAAATTTTTTGGTTATTTGACTTCCCAGAACTTGAACTTTTGTGTTTTCTTTTCTTATCAACTCCTCTTAATGTCTCACATACTACAAACTTATTGTCTGGTGCTACCCCTTTTGCTTGGCTTTAACGATACTTTTATGTTATTCATTTGGTTGAATGTTTTATTATGACGATATTGTATGATTATAACTATCCTGAGTGCAGGTTACTGTACATTTGAAAGGAAAAACTGAGTGCTACGAGTGTCAGCCAAAACCTGCCCCAAAGACTTATCCTGTTTGTACAATTACAAGCACTCCATCAAAGGTAATCATTCATTTGAGGCATTTTCTTTTGGGTGGGAGTAGCGTAGGAGTCATTTGCTTTTATTGGCTTTGAGCAACCAGCAGTCACTATACTAAAATTATGATGCTTAAGGGCTAGTTTACCATTGAGGTTGAGAAGTGCTGTGAAAAAGAGCTTTCAAAAAGTGCTTTTGAAAAATTTGATATTGTTTACCATTGCTGTCAAAAAGTGCTTTTGAGAAGATAAAATAACTATTTTAGACATGATGTTGTGAAGTAGAAGGTTTAATGAGGGGATAAAAAGTTAACTTCATTGACAAGCACTTTTCCAAAAGCCAAAAGCTAAAATTTTTGGCTTTGGTTAAATTCCAGTTTAAAATCAAGGTTTGGTTTGAAAGGCTACTTGTTTACCAAAATTTTTTGGTTTGAAATCAAGGTTTGGGTTGAAAAGTGATATTCAACCTCAATGGTAAACAAAGCCTAAGTACAGTTGTTTTTGCCAAGAAATTGCTATGCCACAAGTTCTAATCATATTGTTTGAATTGTAGTTTGTTCATTGTATTGTATGGGCAAAGGACCTGCTTTTTGCAAAGTTGTTTGGGGACAAGAATCAGGAAAATGATTTGAATGTGCGCTCTAGTGATACTGCAAACTCGTCTGAACATTCAGAAGATGTATTTGAATGTAGAAAAGATGAAGATATCGAACGATATGGAAGAAGAATATATGATCATGTATTTGGTCATAACATAGAAGTTGCTCTATCTAATGAAGAAACGTGGAAAAACCGTAACAAACCACGGCCTATATATAGTAAAGATGTCCTGCCTGAGGAACAAACTAAAGAGAATGGGAACGAGGAAAAGGGTTGTGCAGCTGATGATGTCTCTGCCATGGTGTCTCTGAGCTTGAAGAATCCTCAGGATATATGGAGCCTTGTAGAAAATTCAAGAGTTTTCCTCGAGGCTTTGAGATTATTTTTCTTGAAGAGAGAAAAGGTCCATGTTAATCTTTTTCTTTTGAAAAACTGATAGATTATCTCGCTCCTACCAAGTTAGACTAATATAATGATCACTTTACAGGATATAGGAAACCTTACTTTCGATAAAGATGATCAGTTGGCTGTGGAATTTGTGACTGCTGCTGCAAATATCCGGGCTTCTTCTTTTGGGATTCCTTTACATAGTCTTTTTGAAGCTAAAGGAATTGCTGGTAATATTGTGCATGCTGTTGCTACAACAAATGCTATCATAGCTGGATTGATCGTGATTGAAGCAATTAAGGTTCTACAAAAGGATAACAACAATTACAGGTTTAGTTCAGTTCTCTTTTTATTGTTTCTCTATTAAAATTGTTTTCTTTTGATTATTTGGAGGTTTTTTCAAATACAAAGTAATTATATAGTTCAGTTTAGGTACCGAGCATATGTTATTGTTTCATTTTAGTACATTGGTTCTAAACTCCAATCTGTTTTGGATGCCTATGCAGGATGACATATTGTCTAGAACATCCTTCAAGAAAGTTGCTTCTAATGCCTGTAGAACCCTATGAACCAAACAGATCTTGCTATGTTTGTTCAGAGGTATATCTAAAATGGTGGTCTGATCGGAATTTCTTTTGTGAATGTTTCAAATGATACTCGCTTACGTTTAATATCTTGAAAACAGACACCACTATCGCTTGAGGTTAATACTCAACGTTGTAAGTTGCGGGATTTTGTTGAAAAGATTATTAAAGCCAAACTTGGCATGAACTTTCCTCTAATTATGCAAGGGGCAAGCATTCTTTATGAAGTTGGTGAAGATCTTGAAGAGGATATGGTAGTGATTTATGCTGCAAACCTTGAGAAAGTAAAATTCTTCATCTTTGTATTTGAACCAAATTCTTTTTTTACTTGGCACAAAAAGTGGTATGATAATTGCGGTTTATTCTTTTCACAGGCATTATCTGAGCTTCCTTCTCCAGTTGCTAGCGGGAGTGTTCTTACCGTAGAGGATCTGCAACAGGAGTTCTCATGCAGTATCAATATCAAGCATAGGTTTGTATTTTACCTTGATAACCATAATACTAAGTTTGTTAGAACCATTTTCTATCATGTTTTGGAAGGTTCCTAAAATACGTGGTGAATGTTGAAATGGCTTCATCAAATAATTATCTTTTTTGCCTATCTTCTTTCTCTAGTGAACTAGTGGAAGTAGTTCTTACATCTTTTGTTCCTGCATTTGTATCGTACTCCCTGCCTCCCTGGTTAAAGTATAAAAAATATGTCCATATTTTTGTGCTAAAATAAATTCCATTTTGTGATTACAAGACGGCAAATAAGATTTGTTACTTTGTGTTTTTATCTGGATTGTGGACATTAGTTATATGACTAGTGATCTTATTGTTAATTATGACGAGTAAAGGGCTGATCGCAAAGCTTGATATGGACTTTTCTTTTCCCTTTATTTTTCTTCGAACTATACCTCTAATTTGCTTTTGTACAAGTATTGTCCATAGAAGATGCATCAATAAATGTATTTTTTATGCTCGCAGGGAAGAATTTGACGAAGAGAAGGAACCTGATGGAATGCTTCTCTCCGGATGGGTAGAAGCTCCTGTTGATAAGGACAATAATAAGCCTATTGGAAATGACGAAAGTACATCCAATGCTTTGCCATCAATGGAGACTCTGGAGGGTGAGAAGGATGATGAAATTCAGGAAACTTCGGAAGTGGTTGAAGCTTTTTCAGGGAAGAAAAGAAAATTGTCTGAGGTTTCTGAAGTCACAGCTCCAGATCCTTCAGGCCCTTCTAGTATAAATCAAAATAAACCCGAAAAGCTTGATATTGATGATGAGGACGATGAACTCATTATATCTGATGATTGGGAATCATTCACCAAGAAGAAAAAGTTGTAACATGTTTTACATCTTTTAGGGACATATCATCTCACCTCTGATTTGATAATTGTTAAGAAGACTAAATCGTGATTCTTTTGGAGGCCGTGTTAGGACAGTATAGTTTTTTGCTCGATTAGATGTTACTAACTGTTATGTCTATTCCGTTTTTATGGTTTACTATTGTGACAAAAATGCCTAGTCATCTAGGTATTATCTTTTAACCAAGGACTTGTAACTGCAAGTATTCAGATTTTAAAATCAATGTGAAATGAAAATTATCAATGGAACTGCTTCCTCTTGATTATTTGAAACTATGCTCACAGAAACCATGAACTAAGCTCCTTTTCTACAGCTTTCCTAAAAGGTGTTCGCAGATGGACTCTTTGATGAACAGCATGAAGGTAAATGTGGTTGCAGAAGTGCAGAAATAAAGGTTAATGTTATTTTTCTTATATTGTAAGCCATTTGTTACTTTAAACTGGTTTATCTGTCTGGTCTGATGTAACTAAATATTGGTACATATCTTAGTTGAGATTAAGAACAATTCTCATTGAATCTTGTGGGGAATTGAAGTTGGAGACTTACATGGCTCACTATGCTCTAATAGCATACAAAATTGCGAGCCGCTATTCTTTCGTATGAGGTGTATTAATTTACACACAAGATGAAATGGTGCCGCATGATTGAAACTTTAGATATCAGTACACTAATCATACTATACCTTTTGATGTATGTATGTATGTATGTATGTATGTTTTGACTATGAAATTGAATACCCCATACAAGAAACAAGGACAGATTTTGATGGAACAGATGTTACATAGAGAAGGGTGCACATTTTTATGGCTGCCCGAAGGTCTTCTGAAAATGGTAGGCTTTACTTTATCCAGGTTATCAAGCCACGGTGTTTGACTGTTTTACCTGCCATCAAGGCTTTGAAATTGTGCAAACACTGCAGTTCCTGAGTGATCATTAATGGTTGGAACGTCTGCTGGACCCTCAACCGAACGGGAGTTATCGGTTGGAAGACTGGTGATGGATGGCACCACGATAGGAGTTTGGGTAGTGGCGGTGTTCAGAGGGTTGGTCTCGTCCTCTGATTTTCTGGCTGTGAATGCTTCTTGCAACTGCAAGGCATATTCCAAGTTCCACAAAACATCTCCCATTGAAGGTCTGTCGACGCCGTATTCTAACAAGCATTTCTCGGCAGCCTCAGCAAACTTCTTCATTGATTCTGGATTGATGGAACCAACTAGTTGAGGATCGATAACCTTTTCAAGCAAGTCCTTCCTCTTCCATTGCATTGCCCATTCGGCTAAGTTAACCTGCTCTCTCGGCAGTTGTGGGTTAATTGCAGGCCTTGCACACAAGGATTCAAGCAGAACGACCCCGAATGAGTAAACATCTGATTTTTCAGTCAATTGCTGCCTTTTGAAGTATTCGGGATCTAAGTACCCGAAGCTACCTTTCACTGCAGTGCTAACATGATTTTGTCCCATAGGTGTGTCTTTTGACAGACCGAAATCAGCAACCTTGGCAACAAAGGCATCGTCAAGCAAAATATTGGTGGTCTTAACATCACGATGAATGATCCCTTGTGCAGTACCGGTATGAAGATAGTGAAGTCCACGAGCAGCTCCGATGCAAATCTCGAGCCTTTGCTTCCATGATAATGGTGGCAAGTTTTTTCCATACAAGTGATCCCTGAAAGGTCCATTCGACATGTACTCGTAAACCAGGATCATTTCGCTGTTTTCATCACAGTAACCGATCATTGACACCAAGTGTCTGTGTCTTAACTTTGACAGCATCTGGATTTCTGTTTGGAACTCAGTGATACCTTGTTCTGATTGTGGGTTCCCTCTCTTAACAGCAACTTTAATCCCGTCATCGATTGTACCTAAATAGACATTGCCAAATCCACCGACACCGATTATTTCACTCGAATCGAAGTTCTTGGTTGCTTCTTGTAGCTCTGCTAACGAGAAATATCGGCCTAAGCCACTTGTGTTGAAGTTGCTCTTTTGAGAAGCACTGTTCTTGCTTAAGAAGCTATTATCACCTGCATGGAGTGGGAGCAACCAAGAAGAGAAACTATTCCTCTTTTGCCAATCTTTGGGTCTCTTCTTCCATTTATAAACCATTGCACCAAGACCGACAAAGGCACCAAACATCATGACGAAACCGATTGCAGCCACCGTGCCCTTGTGAGACATTCCCAACCCTCCCTCTTCGGCACCAAACTCCCCGTCTAAACTACCGACCGAGTTGCTCATTTTCATCACCTCCAAGCCATTAAGAATCGCATTAACTGCCCCAGTACCTTGATTCAATGGACCGATCTGGATGAGTAGTCCATCGTTGATTAGCGAAGCGTTCACCACGGTATCTCTATAGTACGGATAGGCCAACCCATTGGTTACCGCTGACAAGTCCAATGCAGAAATGGCCATTTTCTCATTGATGTAAACATTGAAATAGAGACTATTGGCTGTCTTACTAACAATGTCACAGAAATGCATCCTAAGCAAATAATCAAATGATTTATCAACATCAAGCTTCCATGAGACATTGAAGTTTGGGAGCTTTATGTTAGCATCGGCCATCTCGATAACAGTCGCATAAACCATTGGCGGTGCAATCAACGGCGTTATAGATTTGGAGTAGTGGACCCCGTCCGGTGCAATCGAGGTAGCCTTGGCGAAATTCTTCTCTTCGAGGTAATTATCATCAGGTATCCATATCCTTCCTAGTGTATCATTCCTTGGGGTAATTAAAGGTCCCCCCATGTTAAGCCTATACACAACTTGGTAATTTTGCTCAGCTAAACCGGAAAACTTGTTAACCGGGAAAAGTGCCGACCCTTCGTCGTTTACCAAATTATTCGGTACGGAAACAACCTCAATAGCGTTTATAAATGCAAACGAATCCTTCATAGGACTAAACTTGAGATTAAGTGTAGGATCTTTCATATTTATCAAGTACTCCTTTAGGGTTGGTACACTATTATTATTAATCTTGAAGTTATGCAGAAGAACAATTTCGTTCGCAGACACGGAGAATGTCGATTGGTGGAGATCATATTTATCATCTTTCATGGCGTAGAAATGGAGACGAAGCCAATGGTAACCGGGTTGTTTTAAGGTAAATGAATACGTAGCTTCTTCAGGGAAGACCTTGGCACTTTTATATATAGGTGAAGGAACATTATCTGAGCAAGTGATTTGAGAATCACTCTTGGTTTTTAAGTACTCGGAACCGGTTTTAAAAGTTCGTCCTTCGATAAGTTCAGGCTTCGAGTCAGCATCGCAGTTGATAAGGAAGTTGTCTTCAGGACTGAACGTATCAGCAGGAGTGCTTGAAGCAATAATAACTACAGGGCAACAAACAAAGATATAAAACAACACCAGGAGGATCGCCATCGATACGGATGATGATGATGGTGATGACAAAATGGAGGATAGAAAAAGATTGGTTTTACGTTTTTTCGGTTTTTTTTCTATCTCCATCCCTCCTGGGTGAGAGGGATGTAGTCCGGAAGTGGAACCCAACAAAATGAAACTAAAGGGTAAATAATGTTATCTTATGAAAAATGAAACTAAACTTTGTTGGGTTGGTTTTGCTGTTTTTGTCTTGTGAATTATCAATGGCTAAAAGGGATTGACAACAAAAATTGGTGTTTTTGTGTTTTGTCCTAATTATGAGGCAATGTTTGTGGAGAAAGATCCTTTCTTTTTGTTGGCTAACAAAAGCTTTGGACATGGTCAATGGTGCAAACAAATTTTAGAGCTTTTCGTGATGATTAATGCTGCTATTTCTAGACACTTTATACAATGTTATTCGAAGAGTGGTTTTGTAGTTCATTTCCATGGTGTTTTTTTTTTTCTTTTGATTCTCTTACAGGGAGTTGGGTGCCATTATTGCCATCATCTTAGCTCATCCAAGCACATTTGATTCAAAAAAATTGAACCCAATTTAACAATGAAGATTACATCTTTGACTGAGTTGCATTATCTGTTTTATCAACATTTATCTATAGATAAATAGATAATTTCGATATTAACCAAATGAGGATAATTAATCACAATTAATTTAGAAATAGAACAATTAAAGTTAATTAATCACGACGTTAATATTTTTTTATCAATTGTACATAATTTTGATTGGTATAATAACAATATGTTTTATCAATTTGATCTTGATTTAACAAATTTTGTTTGCAACATTTGTGTAAATTTACAAATGTCGAGATTAAATTTGTTGAATTTTTTTAGAATCAAGATCAAATTGACAAAATATATGAATATTGAGGGCAAATTTATTATTATACCGATCAAAATTATATACAATTGACGGAAAACATTAAGTCGTGATTAATTGTCCTTAATTACTTATTTTTGAGATTGACAAAGATTTAATTCTTCCTTTCTTTAAAGGGACCAATTTGTTCAATATCGATATTAAGAAAGACTGAAGAGATAATTTTACCAATAAAAAACATTACGACTAGTCTAGTATTCCTATTTTTCCTCATATAGTGCTAACACCATGCTCGTACATATGTCAGTATTGTCCTTTTTGCACGCGGACCAACCAATGAGAGAACAATTTTAACGATTAAATAAATTCTTTTACCTCCCATTAATTTGTTTTTGCATTATTGAAATCCGAAAGCATTCAAGCTCATATCAAAATCCGAAAATGATGGAAACAATATTAGAGTTTTAATGTGAAATCCTATACGAGGAGATATTGGATTTGAACTTGAGTGACAGATAGCATGGCCCCGACCTGATATGGTGCGAGAGAATGAGTACCACTATAAGTTGCTTGCATTACAATCTATAACAAGGAAACAAGAATGCTATTAAGCAATGAACAATTCACCGGAGACGAACGTTACACCGACTGGATCGACCCACTGTCGTGTTCATCCTCGGCCGAACTACAACAACCCCACAATCAACTTCCAACATTTGCCAATGTTTCTGCATATACTTAGCTTGTAAACAGACCACAGCATCCATTTTCAACACCACTTCCACCATTTTCGAGTACATCACCAACCCGAAAACATCTACATCCATTAGAGTCTCTCCGTTTTCGACCTGGTCAAACTCATCAACAGGACAAATAACACGCCATTTATCGCCAAACTCAGACACTGAAACCTGAATCTTCTCGTAATGTATTGAAGCATACTTGTTGGGATTCTTTAAAGAGAGAGTTATAAGCCAATTAGTAATGTTAAAAGCAACAATGGATTCGATACGAATGATTGGAGGGTTGCTTTGTTGATAAGTGAAGTAGAAACCAGTGAAAGCAAGTGAAACGAAGAGAATGATGATTAAGATGGATGTGATTATGAACAAGGGCGGACATGACAGAGATTGTTGTTGTGCTGGTGGTGGTGTTGGATAAGTTGAAATAAAAGGTGGTGGTTGGTGTGTGGTTATCAGGTAATTTGGTGCTGGGATTCCTACGGCAACTCTGGTTTGATTCTCCATTGACTGGAAATTCAAGTAGTTTTGGAGATTTTGAGAAATGGAATGTGAGATTTGATGAAGAAAACCAGAAAATAAATAGAGAAAAATGGTATTCTTTTCCCTTTTGACGATGATAAACGTAACGTTTCTGTACTAATAATTAATGTTAATTAGCTTGCAAAAAATTAATGTTAATTAATAAGCATATTATTTTTGTCACTGGCTTTAAAATGACACTATTAGCTAATCGGATTGATTAAATCGGAAATTGAACGGCATATCAAATTGTAGAAAACGATTAAATCGGGTGACTTAAAAATCAGTACAAATTGGTTGAACTGAATATTATTTTTCAGTTCTTTAATGATTTATTTAATCTAATTGGATGAACCGATTGGACTAGTAAGCTAATTATTTGACCAGTTCAATCATCAGTCCAGTTCTAAAAACCTTACACTAAATCTATAATTTCAATAACGGTTGTTGAAATTAAACCGGACTAGGTAGTATAGCAGTCTGGACCAAAGGGTTGAATTGATTTTTTTATGGATACAGACAATTGCACTGTTTTTATAAATTGTTAAATATATATATTTTTTAATAATTTATTTAATTAAAAGCGAATCAATTATCTGATTTGTTCATCCACCAGTCTAATTTTATTTATGCAAATCTTGTTACTATCTATAACCCTAAACCCTTAAATCAAAAAATAACATTTCGTTTAAATACACCCGAACCTATATCCTTGTAACAGCAAAAATATCAACCAAGCTAAAACTCAATAGACTAAAAACATGTATTATTCCTCTAAAACAGGTTTGTTTATTTATTTTATTATTTCATTAATCATCCCAAAGTTTTAAAAATACTTTAGGTCAAATCCAAATTAACAGCCAACAACTAAAAACTTTATAAAGGAATCAAATCCATAGTAATCTACACATACAACTGAACTGAAAATTTTTCATATCAACAAAATAATGATTGTATTATGATATATAACATGGCAAAAATGCTAAATGCAATCTCCCATTTAGTTTATGATTTTTAGTCACCAGTTTTGGTTTCTTTCAATTTCATCCCACTAGTTGATTTCTTGAGTCAAATAGTTCTCAAACTAATGCCATAACTATAACAAAAGAGCTCAAGAAAATTTACCATTTGTATGGATGTTAGGGTTTTAAAACAAACAGTAAAATCTTTTACTGCCATTGCAAAGCATCTAAAGCTTGTTGATGAATTTGTTTATCTCCAGCAGCCACTACATTAAAGCCTAGAAAATGACCCAAAAATGAAAAAAACAACTTGATCAGCAATGCTCTAACTAGGGGTGTGCGCATTTGGTTGATCCAGTTTTTATATACCGTGGACTGAATAAACCAAAACTTGATTCAAAGTTCAACTTTCATGGAAAGGAAAAGGAAAAAGTTCGAGAGAAAGGGCGTACTTGTTGCACGTGAAGTTGAAGAAGCTTCCCAATGAAGATGATTGCCTTTCCAGTCAGTAATAACACCCCCAGCACCTTCTATAACAGGAATAAGTGCAAGGAAATCGTATGGCTGACAAAAAATTGATTTGAAAAAATAAAACCCATCAGATTATGTAGTAATGTGCTCTTCAAGATTGGATTGCGAATGACAGTCCTGGGTCATTTTAACTATAATTGTACCAAAAGGAAAAGAAGTTCGTACCCGGAGGCCGGACTCAACGACAAGATCCACATAACCAGAAGCCAAGAGGGCATAAGCATAGCAGTCACAGCCATATAGTGGCACTTTGACCTGTTGAAAACATGAGAGGTCAAAACCAAGTAAGTGAGAACTAGGACAAACATATCCGAGCCCAAAGAAAAGGACCAAATCAAGGATACCGGTTTTTCTTTCATTTTGGAAATTGTTGTATAGGCCAATATGGAAAAACAGGCCAAAAGTACACGATTTTTCAAAGTTTTCGTTATACTTGGGCTTTTCCCCGTGATTATCTTAAATATTTTTAAATTTTTCAATGCATGTTAGGAGAAAAACCCATAGGTTTTAAAGGTGAGGAGAAGCATTAAATGACTATGTCACAGGATAAGTGTACATTCGTGATTTATCTTCATATCAAATAAAGCGGTACATTTAATCAAATACCTTATCTCTAACACGGGCAAATGCCTCATTAGCATCTCTGCTGAACAGATGTGGACTTGTAGTGTACCTAAACACATAAAGAAAAGTAACAAAAAGATACGAAAGAAAAAGATGGTAAACAGGTATAAGCAGGAATTGTATGCATGCATTTATTGCTATAGTGGTAAACAGGTATAAGGGTGTCCTTTTTGGAGACTCAGGTTTTGCATGACAAACTCTTATCATATAAAGCTAAACAACGAGGAAAACATACAAATATGCTCGTGACAGTTCTGTACAAGCTCGTGTAGCCACTTCTTGTCCATTCAATGTAGTTATCCTTCCACTTATTCCAATCCATCTTTCTCTAAGAACAGGCTGATCAATTATACCAAGAATCTGAAAGAAATAGGAGAGACAAAAAAGAGGGATAATCAGACAGCAATCAAAAGCAAAATTAAGAACTCTTAAAGGATGGTATAATTGGATACTATGTTTAACGAATAGGATTAAAAAGAAACAAACAAGTTCAGATGATGAACTCAACATATTCATGCCAACTGGTATAATTAAACTCAATTAATGCACTTAATACAAAGCCAGCTTTATGCAAGCTCAAAAGGCAACATTGCAAGGGGCTTCCACTGCTAAAATGGGGCCTTCAGTTAATGGTGGGCAAGCTAACATTGCTCGAAAAGGTATAATTTTGCCACATAAATCAAAATTTAAACAACTATTAGCACAAACCACAGAGTGCGAACGAGGGTATATAAGTGAAAACTTACAGGTTTACCTTTCTTCAACAAAGCAATGAGAGTACCAAACACTGGTTTTCCTGGAAAATTGGGTAGCATAAGCCAAATTTAACAATGAAACTAACACAATAATTTGAATAAAAATATAGAGAACAAACTAAAATACCAGTAATGAAACTTTTTGTGCCATCTATAGGGTCTAAAACCCAAACATAATCTGCAGATTCCTCCTTACACCTCCATCCTTTTTCTTCTCCATAACTACATTCATTGAACAATTACAATAATTCTTAGCAAACAAGAAAATTATATTAAAAAAATGAAACCCAACATTGAAAACAAACAAAAAAAAAACCCATTATTACTCACACAGCATGAGAAGGAAAATTTTCCAATATAATCGAAACCATAGATTCTTCAGCAGCTTGGTCAGCAATCGTCACTGGACCTATAGAATGAAAAAAATTCAATAAAGTCAACACCTTTTGCACCATTTTTTTCTCAAATTCTTAAATGACTTACTCAAATCTTCTTTATCAAGAATCTCGAATTTCTTCCTAAAGTAACCGCGGATGACTTCGCCAGCGGCATCAGCTAGCTTATTGCCCACTTCCGCAAAACGGTCGAGTTGGATATCGTTCAACAACAATGGGTCGATGTGATTAGAGAGTTTGGAGTTGGAAATCATGGATTTTGTTGGGAGAGAAATGGTGGGGGTTTTGAAAGGAGGGAATGAAAGGAAAGGGCTTTTGTTGTGGAAGAGAGAAGGAGGATAGAAAGGAAGGGATTTGGAAGGAAATGAAAGGAAATGGGATTGGGATTGGGTTTGAGAGAACATTTGGGAGGAAAGAAAGGGATTATAAATAAGAGGGAAAGAGAGAAAGGAAGGATTTTTGGCTATGGAGATTTGGTGACGATGACTGTGGACTGAAGAGAAAAAAGAGCTGAGTGACAGTGAGGACTAATGAGGTATCATTTAATAATAAAAGGCTTAATTTCATTATAGGTCCTTAAATTCCGTATCTGTATCGGAATACTATATTTCAATAGGAAATCAGAAAAAAAAACTCAGTTAATTTCGAAAGTGAGCTATTATTTTGTAAATTTTACATAAATTTGATTGGTAAATAATAATAAATTTAGTCTTTCGTGTTTATATATTTTATGTAAATATTGTGGGTAAAATTTATTATTGTACTAATGAAAATATGTACAATTAACGGAAAACATTGAGAATTAACAAAATCCATCTATAACAAAATATATATATATAAATTAAGAGTAAACTATCAAAATAGTCACTTTTATTTTCTTAAGTTATATTTTAGTTACTTACGTTTTAGTCACTTATGTTAACATATTGTACCATTTTAGTCATTGAGTCATTAATTACTATTAAGATGATGTGCACGTTAAATTATCATTTCAAACAAAATTTTAGGCTAAATTATACAATTAGTTCTCATATTTTTCATTTTGAACAATTTAATTTCTCTTTTATGTTCTTTTAACTTTCTTTTTTTTTTTTCCTTTATTTTCCATTTTCTTTTGTTTCTTCCTCTGTCTTCCTCCCTTCTCCATCTCTTTTAACTTTTTTTTTATGTTTTCACAAATGGAAAACATAAAAAATTTTATGTTAAAAAAGTTGGAGAAAGAAGAAAAACAGATGGAGAAGAGAGAAAAACAAATGGAGAAGCAGAAGAGACTGAAAAATAAAAAAATTAAATTGTTCAAAACGAAAAAAATATAAGAATTAATTGTAGAACTTTACTTAAAATTTAAATAATTAAAATATAATCTAAAGTAAACAAAACTGACTATTTTACCCGCATAGTAAAAACCTAAAGCTTCAACTTTCACGGACAAATACAATTATTACATTACTATTACAGAAATACACGAGTGATTTAAAAGTAAAGCTACAATAATATTATTATTTTTATTCACCAAGGCAATTTCGCCTTTATCTTCTCCCTCAAACACATCCCCTCTTGCTCAACGTACGGCTGTCGAGGCAGTGCCGCCGTAGTGGTTGCGATTGAGGTTTTGGCAGCGTTAGTTGTGGTATGAAATTGCTCCTCCTCCTCATAATTTTTACCTGTTAATTTCTCTTTTGTTTTATCCTTCCTTCCTTTCTTCTCACTTACTCCATCATCTCCAAACTAAATCCGAACAATAAAAATAATTTAAAAATCAATGAAAATTACAAATATAATCACTACATCCATAGTTATATGAATATTTAACTACGAGTAGGATCAGGTTATTATTATACACAAATTAATAAAATTGATAATTAAAATATAACTGAACACAATTAAAATAAATTTACATAGAACCCACACGTGTTATGATTTAAATTAGAATAAATTTAAATTGAGAAATGCAGAGACGAAAGCCATAAGTTTTTTAAAGGGACCAAGATTAAATTATATTTTTTACGAAAATTAAAATACAATTTCACCATTATATTTTTATGATTTTTAAAATAATTAAATTAAAATTCTAACATTTTAAGTCAAATTATAATTTTTGTCTAAAGAATAATATTCCATTTCGCACACATGGTAATTTGTATAGAATTAGAAAGTTTGAAGACCTCAACATTTGCTAACAATATTAAAATTTGTTTGTTTTAAGTCTTTACTATCATAAATAAAATAAACTCTCACAATATAATGTGAAAATCAAATTATTACAAAATATAGCCCACGAAAAAATAGATATTCATCTTATGAAATTAAATATTCACACATCGTAATTATGTATGATAAGATTCGAATCTAAATACTCAAAGACCAATACTTTTATCTTTATCAATAATGACCTCTTTAACACGTTTATTCGTATTTTCTTTCTTAAAAAGAATTTGAATGACTGATTTTAATTATAAATATTAAGGCAACCTATACTTAATGGTCATTAAACTATTAATAAATTTATGTTTTGATCACTTAACTTTAAAAATTATAAAATAGTCAATGAACTATATGAAAGCATTTTATTTAAATAATTTTTCTTTATAAGTCTATTTAGTAAGTCTTGAATGACGATTTGATTATTTGATTATGATCAATACAATTGATTAATACTATTGGTAAGTAAGAAAACATATCATAAATCCTAAATAATCTAACTATTAATATTAAATATTGAAGAGAAAATTATTTAAATTTTAATTCGTAAATTCATAGCGTTTAAAATTGCTTCATGAAATTAACAACCGATAACTTAAATATTATACACGAAGGGGAACGGCGAATTACCGAGCTAGTGCTGGAGCTGTTAAAAGACTGAATCTCTTCCTTGCTGAAAACCTCCGGACGCAGTGGGGGCGGTCGATACTGCTGCTGCTGTTGAGACTCAGCAGCAACAACACTGATCTGATCACCACCGTGCATAGGTGGGGACTTGGTGGCTACGCCAATAACGTGGATGGGATTACCATATTCATCGGTCAATTGCACCGGGTTGCCTTGCTCATCAGTGAGTTGAATGGGGTTACCATTTTCATCTATTAAATCAGCCATTTTCGTAATTACTGGCACACCAAAGAAAAAGTGTGTCCACTTATGGCGTATTCAGGGACTTGGGTTGGATCAAATTGATATTGTATATATACATACATGAAAAGACGGTGGAGAAGAGTAAGTTTCTTTTCTATGAAACTTACGTGATTTTACAGGTGGCGAGGCGTTTGCAAATGAGATGTTTAAGATACAGCCACGTTAGAGAATTAAGGAGGGGACGTGCACCTTAAGTGACGTCGGTGACAATTAACAAATACGAGAACCAATCAAAGAGGTAAATTTTTGCTTTTACGTTATCTGGATAGTCACTCAATTATCGATTGTCCAAATATCTCATATCACTTACATAAAAAATCGTTTATTCTTACTTACTCGATTGAATCTTCTGTTAAATCATTTGCTATTAAGGGTACATTCCTCTCTAAAAATGCTAACACACTAAGTTTTTATCCTTCTATGTCTTAATGTCTTAATTTTTTACTTTTAAACCTCAAAGTTAGTAAAACGGCCTTACTCGATACTACTTTCTATTTCATTTTTTTCACTCTTGTATATCAGTAAACTTATACATTTATAATTTTTAAAAATAAATTAAATTAAATTAAAAATGCGTTTATTTATACCAAAAGACGTTTTTATTTAAACTTCAATATTTTTTTTACATTTCATTTAAAAAAGGAAATATTATACATTATTTTATTTAATTGAAGCCGCTAATAAAATATAGCTGGAGTTGAGTTGGGCTATAGTATAGAAAACCACAATACTCCCGGTTTAAACATGGATGGGTTCAAACTTGGCCCAAGAGCCGAAGGACCAGTCTTTTAAAATTTATTAAGAAATTATTTTTAAAAGTATACTTAATTTTATTCACTGAAGTTAAAAAACAAAAAAAAAATCAAAAGTAAATTCAGAATGATGTGAAGTATTATTTTTAATTATTTTACTACATTAAAAAAATTAACTAGTGGTAAAAGGTTCGATCCTCGCCTTGAGTATGGAGCAACTTTAAAATTCGTTGCTAACATCTACTTCTTAATGGGCCTACAGAATGCGAAGAATTAGTTACTGAACTCGTCCAGGTAAATATCTAGAGAAATAAAAAAAAATAATAGTATTATCCTAAATTCGGTTGTAAAGTTTTTTACTCTTTTGGTGATGTACAAGATTGTAATTTTTTTTAAATACCCAATTAAGTACTCGAATTGAAAATTACATAAAATAGTTCCTTTGATTGACGGAATCCGTTGTTGATTATTAAATCCTAACGGGCCAATTGAAGTAAGAAAAGTTACCTGAACCGTAAGTTGTTAACAATCATGTCAGCACGACTTTTAGGATTTAATGATTGATGTAATTTATTAAATTGAGAGTTCAATTGGGTACCAAAAAATACGGAATTAACTTTTTTAAACCCTTATAATAAGTTTTTTTGTTTCCAATTATTAGTAATACATCTATTAATAAATTCAATTAATTATGTTCAAAAAATAAATTCAATTAATTATTAAATTTTTATTATCATTCATATTTATTTTAAAGATTTTTTAATGACTCGGCAGATGACTCACTTTTAATGTATAAATTTATATATATCAAATCCAAACTCTATTACTAATCATTCAAAGAGAAATAAATCTAATTAAAATAAAAAGAAGAAAGTTCAACATCTCAACACACATTTCACATAAAATAGTAATATTTAACATTAAATGAACGTGATCACGACATGATTCAATCATAAAATGATATCCCAAACATGCCATGAGTGCCTTTCATTGTACTTTAACATGCATGAAGCATTAAGCCTGGAAACTTAGTATTATAATATATGATATATATATATATATATAATACATTATCTCTCTATATATAGGTTTATTGCTAAATACTATATATTTTATCTAATTATATATATATTGCTTCATTTTCTTCAAGTACACAAATGAAGCATAGGGCAAAGCTTCATTTATACCGATATATATTGCTACATGATGCACCAACATGATTGATTAATTAGGAATAAGCTTGAAAGGAGGCTTCACAAGAGCTGGTGTTGGATCATATCTTCCATAGTCTTTAGTATTTGCTCTAAGCAGCCTTTCATGGATTGCTTCGCCTTCGACACTTATCTCCTGCGGTCGCAGAAGTATCGGAATTGATTATTTACGGTTTAATATCTTAAGAGAATTTTTCGGATAAAATCAAGAACTTATTTAAAAAAAAAGAAAGGTGAAGTGCTTAATGGTCTCTCTATTATATAAATTTTATCAAATTACTTTATCTACTATTAAATAGATCATTTTAGTAAAACCGAAGAATAATAGCTTATTTAGTTTAAAAAGGCATAACTTTGAAGGTACTTTGTTGTTTCTCTATTATACAAATTTTATCAAATTAATCCATTTACTATTAAATGAATCAATTTAGTCCTTGTAAAAAGAATCAAATAAGAACACAAAGTTAACTTTACCATTTAAGAAGTTAATATCTTTAATAAAGTTTTTATAATTCTACAAATGAAATCTTCATTTTAAAGTTGAACTGCAAAGACTAAATTGATTAGTAACAAGTAATCATAGTAACAAGGAAAAGAAAACCCTAAGAATGATGGGGTAGGTCAATATTTGCTTCGTATGTATGTATGTATGCATGTACGAGGGTTACTGTTCTTGAGATCTCCATGAAGGTTATTTTTTTCTCCTTGCAGACCAGGCTAGCTAACATACATGCTGCCATGCCTGGAAGCTAGTTAAGCTTTTTCAAATCAAAGATATGTACATATACATATACGAATACGTATACAAAATCTTAAAAGGAAAAAGGAAAATGGATAAGAAAAATGCAGTACGAACCTCAAAAGCTGCATCAACTTCCTCAGCCAACATATTGACGAACTTAGATTGGCGACCTGTAAAACCCCAATTTCAGCACAATCTAAATAATAAAAAAACCTTCATATATGCCCTCTTAAACATAGGAGTATATACGTAGAAACCCTTCATTCGATGTTGGAAAAAAAAAAAAAAGCAAGTTAAATTGAACTACAATTTAAAGGGTTGAACTGGTTTTCATAATCAACTTTTAAGTTAATGGAGGGGTTATTGATTAATTAACCTTACTGAGCTGCACTTTTATATATAATTTTTTACTTTAAAAAGTTTTAACATTTTCATGGACAAAGCGTGCATGGCATGCACCAGAGAGATCAAAAAGCTGCAACCAAAAGACATATAGAAAAAGAACCCACCTGCCATTGAAGTTGATAAAAGAAAAGTTGAAACCAAGAACAAAAGTAGAACAATCTTCTTGAGATTATGCATGTTTTTCAAAGTGGGGTTTTTCTTTTCATTGAAGAGAGAATATATGAAGGAATTTGCAATACAAGGGGATATATTTGTGTTGGTATCAACATTATATCTACTAACTGGCCTTAGGGATATGAACCAAGAAATAGATTGTATTTTATTTTGAAGAATGCAATCTTATTGCTTTTTTTCTGGTTTTAGGTTTAAAAATTCAAAAGCAAAAGAAAGAGAAAAAGGTGAAAGAAGATCACTTTTCTTTTGTTGGGCACTTGGTCTAATGAGTTAGTGGATTATATCCTTAATTAAATCAACTGTACTTAGTGTGGAAGTCAGTGGAAATTACTCAAACACCCTTAATTTTTCTCACATTATAATATATGAACTCATAGTTGCTAATCCGTTAGCGACTGATGACAAAAATATATATATATCTGATAAGTTAAATTATTTTTTTTTAACTTTTCATAATTGAGTGATAAATAATCAAGTGACTATATGTGTATTTTACCTTACAATAATTCATTTATTGTAAAAAATTTATATAATTATGAATTTTATCCTTCTACTTTGTAAAAATTCAGCAATCCCTCTAATTTGTCAAAATTTGATCCTCATATTTTATGAAAATTGTCAATTATGGTGTTATTAATTTTTTTTAATCTCCCAAGGCTTTTACTGGAACGAGCCCAATAAATAATCCTCTACATTCTGTAGGCTCGTTAAGGGGATAGATGCTAATCACAAGTTTTAAAGTTGCTGAGGCGATGATAAAACCCTCAACCACTTGTTAAGTTAGAAAAGACCATTGCCATCTCACCTAATTCTCATGATTCGGTGTTCTTAATTTTATGAGCTTTTATTTTTCATCTTTTTTAACATGTTCAATCTTTCATCTCTATTATAATTATCAAAGATGAGAATTCATTTGATGATCAAGGTGAGTTTACTTTGTTTAAATTATTATTTACAACTCATCAACAAAGTTTATGAATTGGGTTGAGTCAAGTTCGAGCTAGGGTTATATATAATATTAATACCATACATAATTGTTCAAGTCTGGTTTAACTTGAAAATGAGTCTTAAATTTTGTCAAAACCCTTTAATATTTACAAATAACTAATACAAATCCGTTTAAACCCGCTCCTACTTTTTAATTTAAAATATAATTATTTTTATTTAATATTTAGTAACTATATATATTATTTACTACCATAATATAATTTTAAAATTTTAAATAGAATTAACTTAATATAATTTTAAAATTTACATTATAATATAATATATTTAACTTTTCATAATATATAAAATAACATACTATAAACTTAAAATGGGCTAAAACGGATTAAATTTATCTCATATTTTAAATAAACTTAATTTTTTCTTTTGCGTATATCCGTATTACCAAACCTAATATTTCAAATCCTCTCAAACTTTGAACCAATCTTCAAACTCGCACTACTAGCTTGACCCTTAAACAAGCCATTGATTGATATCAACTATTGATTACTAGGGCTAGAATGGGAAGATGCAAAAATGTGTGACTATTAGGGGAGAATTTTCATGGTCTAAACCCTAGGGACCATGTCAAAAAAGGCTTAATTAGGTTGGTATTTAAATAATATTTTGTGGAAGATTAGTGCTTTCAATTATCCTTAACGACAACGACAACACACCAAATACAACTAAAACAGACAGTGGTGGGGAATAAAGAGAAACAGATAGAAGAGGCTGCCTGAATATATATATGTAATAATCTCTTCTCTTTTTTTTCCTCTAAATAATGTTAGGGTTAGGGCATATCTTCCTTTGAATTAAGTAAACTCCTTATCATGCTAATAATTGATCATTAACTATAACTTTAATCGAACTACATTATTATATTATTATATATATGTTTGGATTAACATTGCAGTAAAAGTATAAGGAATTGAATTTGTGTGTACATCATCAGCTTAGGGTTCTACTTTAATGGATTCTGAGTATGATGTTACATATATATATATATATATATATATATGTATATTCATGATGGTATTTGAGCTTTAATTAAGCACTTAAAAATTGATTCAGATTAGGGGTGTAATTAAAAAAACCTCGAATAGTTAGGTTTCGATATGCAATAGGGACATGTTTATAAAAAAATAAAATTATATATTTAAGTTTTAGGATGGGATGGATTGGTTTTCGATTAAAACTTTTATTTCGATTCTATTGATTTTAAGTTTCAATTATTTTAAATTACTTGTTCGAGTCATTTTCATTCGAGTTTATTTTGTGTTCGAGTTGCTTAAACTTGAGTTAATAAATTTTTATAATAAAATAAATCGAGTTAAAATTAAATTTGAAATATTATAGATGTTGGACATACAACCCTTTATATTAAACTTTGGCCATGGTTTGATCTTTCAAACATTCAAATTTATCTCAAGGGAAAATGGAAAATTTTGGACCTGAAAAAATTAAAAATGAACCCTAAGACCTGCAAGTGATGACAAATATCTTTTTGGAGAAGAAAGGTCATCTTTCAATAAATGTTGTAATTAATTAAAATAAAATGTCCAGTGAGATTCATAGTGCATATGTTTGAAAAAGATGACAGAATATTGATGCCAATTGTGCCTTTGACACATTCATCTTCCACCTAGCACATACTACCTACATATGGATATTACAAACATCCAAAGTCAACATTTAGTATCCATGGGTTGGGTCGGTTAAGTTGGGACCGAGTTGATGTAGAATTTTAGGTTTGAGTTTAGTCGGATTCGAAAAATGAATCTAAAATTTTGTTTAAATTCAATCTATATTAAAAATATTAAACTCAAGCCCGATTAGAATTGATCGTAATAATTTTTTATATGAAAACAAGTTTTAAAAATATAATACATCAAATACACTAAAAATATTAAAATAAAGATTTCCCAAGAAATTGAAAATACAAAAAAAAAAAGTATAGGCATGTGATTTGGGCTGGGCCTATACCAAAAAACTACTTGATGCCTGGCCCGTTAAAAAAATGAACATTATTTTTTGTCTAAGTCTATTTTTTGAGTCTATGTTATTGTCCAAATTTTTTCACTTTTCGAGCGGACCTTCAAGTCTAAGCGAGCAACCAAAAACTTTGTTATATATATTAAAATTTACCTCAAGTACAACAACGCAATTATTTTAATTAAATAATTAAAGCATCGAAGAATATTTAATTATCTTAACTCATCTCTATTTTAGAAGCTCAACAAAACAAGAAGGAAAGGCTAAAACTATAAAATCATAAGGTAAAGTCCATTATCTCATCAATGGCATAAACCCTAAGTCTTAAACAAATAACAAACAAAATGGCAATTAGTTTTGGGCCAAATTTATTTTGATTTAGAGGGTCAATTGATAAAAAATTAGGGTCCATCTTATAATTGCCATCTTATAATTGGTGAGCCCTTTGGAACAATACACAAAAATGCCCATTTCTAGCTTTTCTAGAGACTATCTTTGGGCTTTAACCACATAAAAGGGGTATCCCAAAACTTATTAGATATATAATATTTAAGATTTTGCACAAAAAACAGTATTGTTCTCAACGCGTGTAAGTGCGCTAAAACGTATTATCATCTTATTTAAATATTAGAAAGCAGCTATGAGTAATTCTAGGTATTATATCAAAAAATAAATATTAAAAATCGTGATGCTACACAAAGAAATTAAAAAAATTATGAATTTTATCATTTTATTTATTTTTATATTTCATATAAATAAATAAATTTTATATTAAGTAAAAGGGAATCATATAGTATATAATTTTGTATTAAATATTATAATGGTTTGTTTTATTTTTCTTTATAATGAGCATAAGAATAAGAATTTTTTTCAGTGGAAGAATAAGAATATTAAATCAATAAGTAATGTAAATATGTATCTGCTTGATTTAAAAGGTAAATAGATATGATTTTATCGAAAATTGTTACCAAATTTATTATATAAAATAATAAATTAAGGGATAAAACTAGAGGGACCAAATACAAATTTACCCTATTCTTTAAAAAATATGGTATTTAAATAAATTTTAAAAATCCAAGGGCCAAACACAATTATTCCTTTCTCTTAATAGGATGCTAAAATTTGAAGAATAGCTAGGGGCGAAACATGGAAATATTAAAAATCGAATTTTATGCATTATTGGTCGTGACTAATTATCCTTAATTGCTCATTCTTTTAAAAAAATTGACAGAGATTAAATTATCTCGATTTTTTTAGTTGAAATTGAGAAGGATTGGAGAGTTCTTTTTACTGATTATATCAATCAATTTTTTTATCGAGTCATTCTTTTTAAATTATATAATAGAAATCGAACATGTTAATTTCCAATTATAACAACAGTGTTGAGAATAGCATAAACTTTAACATTTTATATAATAAATTATAAAAAATTATGATTCACAATAAGGTCCCTAATTGACCATGAACCATTCAATCTCTTCACTTAATGAAATGTTTAATATTTAATTAAAAAGTGATTAACACCCACCACCATTCATACTCAACAAATAAGACATCATTCTCAATTAAGACCCTTTTTGTTTTTTGTCGTTTTATTAAATAAAAATTATTTAATATTAGGTCGACAATGTCTTAGAATATCACTGCCTACCATTCATCACCCACATTAATTAATTAATTAATTAATTTTGTTTAATACTAATTAATCTCACCACCTTTAAAACAAAAACCAAACATTACAAGACACCTTTTTCATCGGATCACGTACAAAAACATGGTTGGCCACATGCTTTTAGAATCAATATAAATCAAATTTCACCTTAAATTTAGCTGGTTTCTTAACTCGGTTAGTATGGATATTCTTGTTAATGTAGGAGGACATGGATTCAAGTGTGTTGAAGCGCATTATCCTCCTATTTATAAGTTGGGGAAGAACTATGAGTAGGTATTGTGTAAAAAAAAAAACAGATATAATTAGAACTTATAATGAGATTGTTCGAAAAAAAAGATCAAACTATAACAAAACTGATGTTTAAACTTCAAATTTTAAAATGCTATAATTTATATTTTAAAGTATCATTCGGTGTTCTATGAAAGTTTAGATTTGATGGAAAGGAAATTTAAAACATGTAGATCAAATTTTAAATACATGTTGTATCTATTGTATCAATGGCAAGAGGTGACTGGTGAGTTCGATTCAGTTTAGTCGGATTTTTGAATTTCTCAAACGATCCATGTTAACTCGATTCTCGATCTTTTTCATATTAATTTTGGGATTTGAATTTTGCACTTAATTTGACAACATATTTTTTTTATGATTTTTGGACATTTATTCAGTAATGTTTCAAAACAAGTTCATAAATATTTGTAAAAGAATAATTTTCAAGTAAGTAAAAATCAATAACTTTTATATGGTATTTTTAAAAAATAAAATTTTATATAATAATTTTAAGTTATTTTAACTATTTTAAATTTATTTATTGCGTTATGTAAAAATTAAAATTAATTATAAAATAAATAAAATATCTTGATATTCAATATTTATCTACATGCTTTTAATTGAGTTTATGTCATTCATTAATCAAGTCTCAACTTAGTTGTGAATTTATTAAAAACTCGTTTATTTTATAAAGCAATAAAATTATTCCATAATTGGGTAAAAATACCATGGAAGCTCTTGAACTACGAGTCAGATTGCATTTTACCCCTCTACTAAAAAATTTGACAATTTAGTACTTGTACATTAGATTTAAGAGCAAATTAATCCTTCTGTTTAAAATTTCATCCGTTTCTACAGTTAAAAATTGGTCCACGTGTGTCAGCATGAGATATATGTGGCACGCCACATGACATTATCGGGTCAGCCATGCCAATTTTTAACATAACAAATGAATGAATTTTGTAACAAAATAAGGACCAATTTACTCTTTAATCTAACTTACAGAGACTAATCTACCAATTTCATAAAACAAATTATCATATGCTAAATTATCACCACAAGATGTTCTATGATATTTAATATGAAAGCATAAATACCATTTTGATGACATTAATATAATATTTTAGTTTTTCTAAAAATAAGATATTAATATAATATTAATAGCTATTTGATGTGTCCATATCTTCACCCAATATTGTATAAAAATAATTATTTGTATGATTTAAATGTCTTTAATTTTTTTAATTTAGATAACTTTGAATGTAATTTTGATTATTTTAATATAATTTTTTAGTCATTTATGTAATTAATTAAATTCGGCACCAGCCGATTGAGCCTTGACTCAATTTACATTAATATTGTTGTCAGTGCAGAGGATGTAGGTTCGAGTACGTTTAAGCGCATTATCCTCCTATTTAAGGGTTAGAGAGGGATTATGGATAGTTCTAGACATTGTATCAAAAAAAAGTATATATGATAAGAACAGGGGTGAAGCTATAAATTTTTTTTAGAGGAGTGAAATTAAATTGTAATTTTACTATTCTAAAAATATAATTTCACCATTTTAATAGCATATATCTTTATAATTTTAAAAGATTAAATCAATTTTTATCATTTTTAAAAGAGATCAAAATATAATTTTTTATTTTAAGAAAGTCGGATACTTGTCAAACCCTAATTTCACCCCTAAATAAAAACCTATAACCACATTAATATTAAAAAAATTAAACCCGACACCACGACTTTCCATAATTTTAATATACTTTAAACTTTTTCCTTGTCAAGCTTTTAGTGAATTATAATTTTATGTGGAAAAAAAAGTAAATAAAAGAATGGGATTCTTTTGTTTTATGGTGCTCCTTTTCCTTTTTATTTTTAAAAATATTGTCTTTTGAAAAAGTTAAATATTGTTGGATATTTTGAATGAAAAAAAGTAATATTTTAAGAAATTACTTTTTTTATAATTTCTAAATTACTTATACTCTTCAAAATATCTAAAATAAATCATATTACGTATTTAAGCATGTTGCAATAGCAACGATATGAATTGAATTAATTTTACTTGAATTTTCTTCAATTTATTTTTCAAATTTACATAGTGGTCCTCGATCATTCATTTTATATCAACCAATATTCTAGTAAACATAGGTGAACGCAAAGGGCAGGTAACGAATTGGCCTCCTTCAAAAATAGAAAATTACATTAAAAAATCATTAAATAATAAATATATATATATATGATAAAATTGCAATTTGGCCTCCTAAATAAAAAAATTCTAGTTCTAGTAAGAAAATGATAAAATCATAAATTAATATATGATAAAATTATATTTTGAACTTTCAAATTTTATAATACAACTCCGACCTCTCCTATTTTTTTTTTAAATTGCCTTACTAAATTTCTACCCTTTCTTTTTATTTTAAATTATCGACTAGATATTAACTTAATTAATATCGTTTTGTTTCTTAATCGAATGACTTAACATTGATCTAATTAAATCGTATTGGACTAGATTTGAGTTTTGATAAATATATATATTAAAAATAACAATTTATATCTACGTATATATAATAGAAGTTGTGAAATCAATCGATTTGGTTATGAAAATCATAATCGATAACCAACCGTAAAAATTTTTTTTAACCTCCTACAATAAACATTGCAACTATCGTAACTGACTTAATTGAATCAATTAAATCAAAAATTATTTGTTAAGTTAGTTTGAATCGACTTTTACTCATTCTTAGGGGAGAAATACAAGCAGGCAAAGGTCCCAAATTTGGAAAATTGAAATTATAGTCTTTACAAAATTACATTTACGTCCCTAAAATTGAAAAAAAATATATTTAATCTTTTCAAAAGTTACAAAATTGTAAATTAATATATGATAAACATCTCAAAATTTTATAATTTAAATTTTGGCCCTTAATTTTTTTTTTTTTTTTGGATTTGCTCATTCTCAATCTTTAGCTCATTCTCTAAGGGTCCTTGCTCCCAACATATATAAATTGTTTAGTCTCCTCGTAAATAATGAAATTATAAGTTAATATATAATCAAATTACACTGTAAAATTTTAAAATTTGTATAATTCAATTTCGACCCCTAAAAACAATCATTTATCGTAATTATTGGATAAAAACATAACCCTTAGTCTCAATTTAATAAAAGTTCTGATGTAAAGTTGGTGGCATGATTTGAATTGTGATCCAAATTAACTCCTAATTAATCCTATGTCACCCACTTTAATTTTTAAGACAACTTGACACAAGCGTGATTATGTCATTTTCAAAGGGCTTCTTAGAACTTTTTTTAAAATTAATCAAATAAATTAATATATTTTCATTTGTTTTGTTTTAATTATTGATTGCCTAACATGGGTCTACAACAACCTATACCTTAAAAATTAATTAATTAGTGTCACAAGTGCTTACGGAACTATGATTAACAACATTAGATTATGTGACTAAAAATCATGCCCAAAGGCTCTTTAGCATTTATTTTTAATTTTGTGTAAGAAAATTTTGGGTCAAATTCTATTACGTAACTAAAAATTGTGGAACTACGATAATGCACCGCTAGTTGAATCTTTTTTAGTTGATAGGTTGTCAGTACTAAAATGGTAGAATTATGCTTGGTTCATGGATCAAATGTGGGAAGTTTGATTACGTCATGTGTCGAGATCTTAGAATGAAGTTGTAGATTGCATGGTCAAAATGGTTACTTGATTTGCTATTTTACAGTTGTTTGTTGCTCATCAGGAAGCAGTAAAGGACATTTTGATAGAGGATTGTAATAAAGCCTTGATATTTTAAAGAGGTCATTGGATGTAATCGCATAGTTGTTTATTTTCTAAAAAAAAAAAATGGGCAAACAACATTAGATTGTGTGACTAGAAATCATGCCCGAAGGGTCTTTAGCATTTATTTTTAATTTAATGTTAGAAAAAACTAGGTTAAATTTTATTATGCGACTAAAATTATTGAACTATGATAATGTACTGCTGGTTGAATCTCTTTTGGCTAGTAACGCTACCAGTACTAAAATGGTGGAATTATGCTTGATTCATGGAATGATGCATCAAGAGTGGGAAATTCGATTACGTCATGTGCTGAGATCTCAGAATGAAGTTGCAGATTGCATGGCTAAAATGACCACTCGACTTGCTAGTTTACAATTGTTTGTTGCTCCTCCAAAGACAGTAAAGGACGTTTTGTTAGAGGATTGTAAGAAAGCCTTCGTAAAGAGGCCCGTGGATGTAATCACATAGTTGATGTTTCTTTTCTACCAAAAAAGAATTCAGTGATAACTAAATAAGAGATGTTAAATTTATTAAATTAATTTTCTTTATTTTCAACATTTCATGCGATAAACAAAAATATTTAAATTATAGAATGGAGACAAAATCACAACTTATGCAAAGTACGAGATTAATATTGTAAATTTTTACCAAACAAATTTAATTGTTATCATTTGGGTAATAACTTAAATTTCAAATTTTGAAAAATATATGACTAAAATCGAACAAATTTAAGTCTAGGGACTAATGTGTAATTTATACATAGCATAAGGAAAAAATTTGGCATCAAAAGTCAAAAAATGCTCAATTGTTTTGTTTTGTTTTGATTTCAATTTCCTCATGTGGAATTGCAAAAAGTTCTGGGAATCTAAAGAAAATTAGAGCCTCTAGTTTATTTCTCCATTTTTAAATATTTTTTTTTTTAAATCAGAGGTTATTTCATGGAGCCCATTTTGCCAAATTTTGGGTTCTTTTTTTATTTAAATTTGGAATTTAATTTTTATTATTTAATTAAATTCATTGGCTTCAATTCCCAATAAAAACATCCACAGTTTTTAGAACAGGCAAACCTTGGAAAAATTGATATTTAATACTAGCTAGTATTTAATTAATTTTTGGATTAATTCCACTGATTGTCCTCAAACTATCAGCCACATTCTAAATTGATCTCTAAACCCTGAAACATTCTAATTGAGTTCAATAAAATATTTTCTTTAGCTTAGCTATCTATTTTAGCGTTAAATGTAAATTTAGATTGGATGTTTGTCAAATTATCACCTAAATTATAAATTGATCCCTATATTTTAAATAATTTTAATTATGTTCTCAAAGTGTTAATATAGTATCAGCCTACCTATCAGTATAGGTGCTAAATATCGGTTAGGATTTGATGTGCCCACAAACTATCATCTAAATTTTAAATTGGTCTCTAAATTTTAAAATATTCTGATTGATTCCTCAAAGTATCGATATTGTATAAATTAGGGGTTCTTTTTTCAATCTATCCATTAGAAGTTATTTTGAATCTAATATAAAGTATATTCAAAACATGTCTGACTTTTAATACATAAACTAATAGCAACCTAATTGATGTAAAACTGATAGTTTAAAATGATTTACAATTTAGACCATAATTTTAAGGATGTTCAGTGAAATTAACCCCTTTTTTCTTGTTTAGGTATCTTCCCACGTGATTGAGCAACATCTAGTCATTTACCGAAGACATTGTTGTCTCCTGCACGTGCAATTGAGTTTCAAAAGTTCTAGCTTTTGCAAGAACCACCTCCCACTATTACAAAATCATGTCCTTTTTTCCCATTTATTTTTATTTTTAACTTTAAATCCATGATAGCTTTTACTTATATTTTGATTTATAAATATATATTTAATCAGCTTTTTAATTTGCTGTTTTTCTCCCTTTTATACAATTTTTTAGTGTTCCAATTTGATGGGATGGTCTCAATACACAATCACAAAAAAAAAAAAAAAATTGCAACTTAATGACAAAATTTTAGAATTAAAATTAAAGTTTATATTTATTAAATATCACCTTTTAAAATTAATTAATTTTTCTTATCATATCTATTTTTTTTTTATGTAATGCGTAAAACTACTCATAGTTTCTCATTGACTATTAAATAGGAGGATAATACATTTCATCATATTCGAACCCACATCTTCGTGCATTGGCAACAATATTAATGCCGATTGAACTAATATTTTAATCAGCAAAATTTGATGTTGGTTTTTTGTTTTTTTGTACTTTCATGGTATGATACAAAAGTTTAAAGGAATTTAATGATTAAAATTTGAAAGTGTGAAACCAAGTAGAGATGTTAACTCATTGCAAAGTAATTGAGATTCCCTTTAATTAATTTACAATCACGAGTTCATTAACTGTTGAACTACTCACAAAAAAACAAAGCAGTCACCGTCCGGTTTTGCTCACCTCCCATATTAATTCAATTTAATTATTTTAGTGTTTGATTTTGATTATAGTTGGTTGATATATGTTTTATTTGTATTTGTTAGAGATTGTGTGATCCGAATCTCGTTATTTATTTAAAAAATAAATATAATGAAAAAATAAGGAGATCTGTGTGGGCTTAAATCATTCAAGGTTGTCAATCGCTTTCTTTTCGGGATTGTTTCGGGTTTGACACTCAATATTAAGTCATTTTAAGTAGTTTATTTAAATAATTTTAAGGTCTAGTCATTATAAATTTTAATCATCTCGAATTCAATTATTAACTTTTTTATAATTAAATTAAATTTGATCTAACTCGAATTTATGAAAGTAAAGTTTTTAATTCAAATAAAATTCATATATAAACATGTAATTATTTAGCATTTGAAGAAAATAAGTAAAGCAAAAGAAAGCAAAAAGGTTTGACAAAGCCAAGAATTAAGACCTCTTTGATATTTCATGAAATTAAGTCTCAACAAAAGAACAAAAGTTGAAATTGAAAACAACTCATTTATAAGCCACAACAGACCTTACTTTACATATCATTTTATTATATATGAAAAATAATCAAATTATGACCTAATCAAATTAATTTCTCTATTTCATGTATTTTTAAAATAATCAAATAATTCTAAATTCAAATAGAGTTAATATTTATTATGTAAAAATATTATTTAATTATAATTTAATAGAGTTAATTGAAAAAATAATTTTCAAGATATTTTTATCCATTTAATGTTAACTCTATTGGAAGTAATTTAATACAATCTCTATAATACAAAGACTTCCTAATAGTTTAACCTTAGATTATATAAATAAAACCAATTGGTTTTCTTTTAAATTTATTTCAATTAATGTTAGTTGAAATTTAATTAGTTGTTAAATTAATTATTCAGATCTGTATTTATAATGATTATTTAGTTTCACCGTATCCTTAGGGTTGTGGGATCAATTCGCAAGCCGTGCTTGTATGATAGTTTAAATGGGTGTGTGGGTGTATAAAAAATTAAAGGTAGATATAATTATAATTTTAAAAATGAAAATTAAAAAAAAAACTAAAACCTCAAAATACATTAATAATATTTTGCTTTGCATTGGATAGGTTTATACAAATTAAACCCCAATAAGCACAATTCCCCCTACTACTAATAATCATTAAAAATACTCTAAAAACCAAACCCAAAAAAACACTAAAAACACCATGATCTTTCCTCTATTGACATCTCCTCCACTTTAACCCTCTGTGATCATATATATATATATATCAATAAGCTCATGAAGATTAATACTGAAACATGTTATTATCTGCAGAAGCCATGATAGGTTGATTCAAGTAAGCCAAATTGAAAGGGTTAATAAAGCTATGATCAACCATCTCATTGAAACCAATCATTGCAACATTAAAACCACCACAATCACCGCCACCATCACCACCACCAATATTGTTATTGCATCCATTTAAGGAATCAATGATATCGTTGAGGGACTGTAACCTGTGGCTAAGCTCGTTGGCTTGAGCTCTAAGCACCGAGTTCTCAGCCTCCACGTTCAAGTAACGTTGTGTGGTGATGCTCACCCTTGTTAAAATCTGGTGATTTTCATTTTGTAGCTGGGAAACTTGTGCCACGAGATCATCTAAATGCTTTTGTTTCCTCATCCTTGACCGCCTTGCTGATTCCCTGTTGGATATCATTCTTTTCCTCTTCCTTTCGTTCATTAATGCTTGTAAATCTTCATCGGAGCCTGAGTTTGTGACCATGGTTGATGAACCTGATGATGTACCACTTGAGGAAGCCATGGAAAGTTGTAGATAAAAGATGAATAATATGCAGATTAGTAGAATATTATAGTAGTTGAATTTATTTATTTATTTATTATGTATAGAGAGATAAAAAACTTGAAAGAAAAAAAAGGGCTAGAAAATCATGAAACGTAGTACAACCAGTAAAGGAAAACAACTGAGAAAGATTGAACGAGTTGGGTCCTTCGAATGAATGTAGAATTGATCATAAACCCAGAAAAGAAGATTTCACTGAGAATTGGAGACATGAATCTCAAACATCAAGAATAGAAGATTGAGCATGAAGATGTTAGAAAAAACAAAAACTTGGAAATTTATATAAAAAGAAAACTTTGAGAATGGTTGGTTGAGGCAATATCAAGCACACCAAGCAGGCAGCTTTTTTGAACTGAGAAAAGAAAGGATTTTTGATGATGGGGTAATGGATTTTGAACTCAAAGAAGAGAAACCCAGATTTTGGTTTTTGGATTAAAGAGGAAAAGAAGAAGAAAATATGAACAGGGAGTGACGAGGAAGGGAAGGAAAAGTAGAAGAGTTAATTGAATGAATGGAGGGTTGATTTATAGATGAAAAAACGGAATAAAATATTAGGAGAAATTAAAAAAAATCTAAGATTTAACAAATAAATGGGTTTTGGAATCTGAATAAAATAAATGAATTAAAAGTAATGGAAAAAGCTGATGGGGACATGTGAGGTGAGGGGAAGAGAGAGAGAGAAAGAAAAGGCTGGGCAGATCCAGCTGGGAATCAACTATCTTAATTTTACTTAGTGTTGTGTCCCTTTGTAGTAAATTTCATTTCTTTACTGAAAACTGTCAAATGCAATCAAACACATTACAATGGGTGGAATTTTGGGGTTATTGGTGCAGTTAAAGTGTAATATTGAGGGGATAGGCTATTTTTTATAGAAATTTTTAAAATGTTGTTTATCGTGTAATTGATTGAACTCTTAATTATTAGAGTTGTGTGACCTAAATTTTAAGAGGTTATTTACAAATTAAGTTAAATAAAATATATATATATATATTAGAAGATTTAGTATTTATTAAGATAATATATTTAGCATAATTTAGCTTATAAATATAAATAGGCTCTTTTACGATATTAGAAAATACATTCATTAGATATTAAAGCTCATAATACTTTTAGAGAATTTTGTATTTATATTTTGAGGCTTATTTATTTTTCAAATTTCAGGGTTTAGTTTTTATCTCCTATTTCTGTACTTTTCGTTCTTTTGTCATTATAATAAAACTATCTTTACCCGTTGTTTTTTATTCAATTTCTCAATTTCTTCCACTATTTTTACTTGTTCATTACTTAATTGGGTCGATCCCCAACATTAATAATTGAAGGTATTGTTCTTCTGTCAAGGATTTTCCCTAATTTTTGCGGATCCAAATTATTATGACTGTCTTTTCTATTACTTTAACATATCGAATCTAAATTATTCACGTGATAGATACGTACATGTTTACAATTTGATATATGTATTTTAAACATGAATGCTATTATGTTATACTTGAAATTGATATTTCATGCCTATATCGTCTACTAGGATAATAAAAGAACATGATGGATATAATATTTAATACTTTGAGGAGTTAATTAGAACGTTTTAAAGTTTAATGACTAATTTAAAATATAGATGAAATATGAGGATGTCGGTAAAATAACTTTTTAAAATACATGGTTTAAAATTTATACATGAGTATCTATCACATAATCAATTTAAATCTAATCATTAAAATCTAGAAATATTGTTTTTCTCTAAATGTCAAATCTAAATTGTTGGTTCAAAATTTAATTCATATATTTAAAATATGCTTTTATGTTATATTTAATTTAGGAATGACAAAAATCCTGGCGAAATTGGTTTCGATTTTATCTAATAAGGTTAAGTTTTTTTAAATCGATTTGAGACGAGTCAAATAAATTTAATTTTTCAATTAATCAAATCAAGTTAAGATTGGATTTAAAAAATTAGCTCGCCTGTCTTGCCCCAAGATAATTACCAACATCTTTTTATATATAATAATTAAATATATGTGTGTAAAATTTATATTGGTATTTTTTACATAATTATACCGAAAAAATTAATATCATCATTAAAATTAATTAAAAATAAAAATATTATTCTATTTTGATTAAAAAAAAACATTTAAAAACTTTATAAACAACGGTATATCAAGTTAGTTTAGGTTGGATCAGGTAGGGGTTTAGTTTTTTGAACCGGATTCAAGGCAAATAAATTAATGTTTAATTTTGGATTGGATTGAGGTTGGATTATGTTAGTGATATATTGGGTCAAGATTGAAGCAGGCAAAAAACCGCCTCGTCTTGACCCACCTCATTGCCATCTCTAATCCTACTTAAATTTAACGTTTAGATTAATCAATTGAAAATTTGATTGCTAGGATTTTCATGATTAAAGTACTTGGGAGGTCCCTATATTATAGGGCCGAATAAATTATTACTATTTGATTACAATTCAATCTCAAACAAAAGTTTTCATTTACAATACCATAAAAACATTAAAAATATTAACTTTGCTAAACAATAAATGATAATTTTTAAACATCAAATGTTAACTCTATTCGATTTGACTTTATTTAAATAATTCTAATATTACGTGGATTAAATTGATCTATTTAATGATAAAAAGGACTAATTTAATCAAATTTATATAATAGAAGGACCTCTTTAAAATCCCTACATCAACATTAAGATATTTTTGTTTCAAGTAGACCAAAAACGTCACAATAAGTCAATAATTATGAGCTTAATTTCTTGTACTATGTTGACTAGAAATAATTAATTTACTATTTATGCTTCATTTTATTCTATTCCTATTTTCATTACCGTTTTGTCTTAATTTTTAAGAATTATAGAAGGTAAAATTACATTAATTCACAAATATATATATATATATATATATTAAAAAGCTGAGCAAAATCAAAATCGATTTAGCAAAAATTTTGATATTTTGATTTTCGGTTAAGGCTAAATTATTTGTGTAATTGGTTAAAATAGATTAAGTTAAAAAAAAAGAAATTCATTATTCATTTCATAAATGTCATATAATTCGGGAGAAAAATAACAAACATCTATTGTAGGCGATGAATGACAAACTCTATCAACATAACAAATGCTTCAACCTCAGCACCAATAGAACATTATTGCACGTTAATAATTGACTCTGTCACAGCTTAAGCATGACATATTTGAAGTGATTCAAAGTACTTAATACTATAAAGAAATTGGCCCTAAATGGCCCAAAGTGGCGGGCAAAAATAGACAAAATAAACGAGTATCTTACAAACTTGAGAGGATGGCGACAAAGTCATCTCTAAATCACTTGCAAAACCAAGACTAAAAAACGTGCTACAAGTACAGACAAAAACTTCTAAAAGTGAAGACTTATTAAACAATTAAAAACAAATAAACAAAATATTAAACTTAATGCAACACGGGTTCAAATTGACTAGTGAAATTATTTATTATTCTAAAATACTCTCAAAATATAAACAAATTAAAAGTCAACGAAGAGCCACCACCCACTTCCCAAGAGAAACTGTCGGAGGTCGATGAAGTTTCAATAACAAAAGACACCGTCATCTGTCCATCACAATTTGTGGAGACATCAAATATACTCACAAAATAGATCTGCAAATTAAAAAGAGAGAAGGTAGATATAGTGAATGGAAAAAAGAGAAGAAGAGAGAATTAGTGAGATGGAGAAAGAGACAGGCCATAGCTAGTTTAAAGGTTGACACCACCACAGAGCAAAACAAAACAGAAAAACCAAATGACTTTAAGGAAAAAAAATTAGGGTTTTGGACTAAACAACAATAAAATAGATTAAGTTAATCGGTTATTAAAAAATATAATTTAAAATATCATTTTAATTAACTTTAATATATACTATTTTATTTAATTTTAAAATATATATTTGAAACAATTTTAAAAATATTTATAGCATATAATAAGTGTAATATAATACATAAAATAAATATTATAATATTTATAATATATATTTGAAGTTAGTTAATTAGAGTATTTTTGGATGGACGTTTATCTTCAGTACGGTGCATTTAATTTTTTCTTTTTGGTCACACGTTATAGTATTTAGTCTCACCATCATCGTTATTTTTACACTAATTGTAAGTAAACACATTGTCTATTCAAGAGACCCTAAATTCAATAGAACCAACCGTCCTTAAATCGATATGAAACTATTAATTTTATCTAAATTTATTTACGACTTCAAATAAAAATATGCCATATTTTATACATTGGTATTGCATTTTAAAGTATAATAATATGAAATTGATAATTTATGTATCGACAAAATAATTTAAAGTATTTAAATAAAATATATAATTTCAGTACCTTTAAAAAATCATAACCAAATTATCCCCGAAACATTGATTTTCTAGAAAACCTTCCAAATTTTGGATAAAGATATATCTATTAAAATCTTTAGTGATTGTGATTTGATTATATAACTTAAAATGTTAATTAAAATAATATTTTTTTGGCATAATTGAAATATTAAATGTTTAAAACTTTATTTACAGATAAGTTTTAGTGACCAATTTTCTTTGTTATCCATAATTTTAACTTTTAAGTGTCAAATCAATCTATAATTTCTTTATTAAATAATAAAATTTCCATAATTTTCAACTATTAGACCATCAAATTAAATGTCAGAAAATCAAGCGGATATAGATTTAAGTATATTAAAATATATTATTTTTATTTATAAATTGAGAAAAAGTTACAAATAATTTTAAATATTGTATTAAAAATAATTTTACATCTAATTAAACTCTAACATGAAAATATAAGCTATTAATTTAAAGGGAAAAAGAGCAAAACTTTGAATTTAAGTACTAGTTGTTTATTTATGGATAAGGAAAGCTTGACTTAAGTTAAAAAAAAAATTTAACGATTTCATTATAGATTCTGATCATATTTATTCTTTTTGACATAATGCCTAAAATTACCTATAACCTCTCCGTAACCCATAAATAGAAAGATAATGCGTTTCGACACACTCGAACCCTACATCCTCGTGCATTGATAACAGTACTCATATTAATCAAATTAAGACCTAATCGGTAAATAAAAAATTAGTTTAAAATTGGGGATTAGTGGACTAATACTATTTATTAGCTTTAAAGTTAGCAGCCAAAGCAGTAAGTAAAATTAGAAACGTAATATGTTTAATCACTAAATTTGAGTTGAAGTGGATGGTGACTTTAGCAGTAATTGACTTTTTTCTCTATCATATTTATCCACGAAATCATAAAATATTACCATTTATTTCACATTTTATTAGGTTAATAATATTTTTAATTTATATAATTAAACACTTGCACAAGTTCTAATTTCCATAATATTCTAAAAGGTTCCAAGATTTAATGATGCCTTACAATTTTTTTTCATTTTTGAATTTAAAATATCATTACCAATATATTAAATAATTTAAATAATTATGTTATATGTTACATAAAAAGTAATTAGGTCAAAATATGTTCTTGCTTCTGTCTATATTTTTTATAAAATTTGAGAAATAGTTTTGTATTTTAAAAGTTATTTTATTTTATTTTTCAATTTAATGTATTAGTCCCGCTAGTAATTTTCATCAAAATTTACTATCAAGGTATTCGCTCATAGAAGCGAACTCAAAAAAAAAATTAGAGACCGAAATTAAATTATAATTTTTACGATAGTAAAATGTAATTTCACCATTTTAATAACCTATATCTTTATAATTTTTAAAGTATTAAATTAAATTTTATCATTTTTAAGGAAAAAATATAATTTTACCTTTTAATAATTTAAAATTTTAAAATTTTTAAAAGGTCTAAATATAAAATTTTATGTTTTAGGAGCGACCAGAGGCCTTGCTAGTCCCCTACCTATGCTACTGTTGGCTCAATGGTAATACTTTGAAAATTTTGAAGTTTTATGTTCAAGCCCCACTTTTACGTAAATTCAAAGGTAGAGGGAAGGGTAGGTAGTGACTTGTGACACTCAAAAATGAAAATTTTTCCATAATATAAGTTTAGGAAATCATAATCTAATATAATGGTAAAATTACATTTTACCCCTAAAAATGATAAAACTTTGATTTAATCCTTTAAAAATTATAAAGATATAAACTGTTAAAATAATAAAATTATATTTTACTATCGTAAAATTACAATTTAATTTCGCCACTAATTTTTAATTTTTTTTGCTTCACCCCGGCTTGTAACAATTGATTGTAGTGAAACTATCGTAATTTTAAAAAATCAAATTTCGTCAACTTGACATGTTTATTTTTCCACTCGTATATAAATAATCTAATCAACATGCTAAGTTAACAAATTTTAACCGAAAATATAAACAATATCAACAATCAATTAAGATATTTAAATAGAAAAATATGAGAATTTAATTTTTAAATTTAAAGACTAAATCGTAAATTTTATCAAAGTAAAAGAATTAACCACTTGTTTTAATTAACAAAATTAATTATCTTATATAAAAGGTTTTAATATAATTAAATGTCATTTTCTTCATTGGCTGTTTTGAGTAAACTTCGTGACGAAGAAAGAAGAAAACAAGAGTAGTGGGTAAGGCCGCCCAAATAGGAAAAAATGAAACAATTGCATCTTTCATGTCCAAATACTCTGTTTTTAGACAAAATTGGGTCAGTTTCTTAAATATTTATATGTTATTTCCTTTTCCTTTTCACTCAACTCGAGAAAAGGTTATCTAGAAATTGAACTCGAAATGACTTAAATTAGCATGAGGCTTTTTATTTTGTTTTGTCAATACACCATTTCCTCGACTTTTAAATATTTATCAGATGGGTAAATTATATTAGTAGTCATTTAATTATTATTAAATTTTATTTTTGGTCATTCAATTATGAAATGTTACAAAATGATCATTCAAGTATTTAACTTTGTATTTTTTCGGTCACTGATTGAATTGGCATATTAGTAATTGTAACTCTCAATACTTATACATTGTGTCAATTTAGTCTTGATTCTAAAAATTCCAATACTCAACATTTATATATTGTGTAATTTGAGCAAAACTGCAAAAAAAAAAAAAAAAAACCAAATTACAAATGCCTAAATATTGAGAGTTAATTTTTTTAAATCAATACTAAATTGACAAAATTTGTAAATGTTGAGGGTTAAAGTTACTATTCTGTCAATTTTAAAAGCCCATTGCTAGTCCATTGGTGACAAAAAAATAAATTTACTGTGACTACTAATATAATTTACCATAAGTGGAAGAAAAAAAAAACTACCTTGAAAATGTACGAACTTGAGCACCTAGAAAATTTAGTGTCTTAAATTCAAGTACTTACCATTGTCATATTTGTTCTTTGTTATACAAAACCTAAAACTACCCATAGCCTCTCCTCAACCCTTAAATAAGAGGATAATGCATTTCATTACATTCGAACCTACATCCTCCTACACTAACAGCAATACTGATGTCAATCGAGTTAAGACTTAACCGGTTATATTTATATTTATTATAAACATGTGAATAATATGTGTTTCAATATTTATTCACAAAATATCCACTTACAGTCTTAATGAGCTATATATTTAAACAACTTTTGACCATGAAAAGTGTTTTATTCAATAAAATAAAACCCTTTTAAACAATATTTTTCATGTATAGTATATAGTGTTTAATATTAAATATTTTATAAAATATGAAATAATGAGTAAGATTTTTCAACGTGTGGAAATTTTGTTCCCAATAAATGGTATTTTGACCAAAATTAAATAATATATCCATATTATTGATTTAATTAAATAATGGGCTTTATTTTATTTGGGTACCAATACATTAGCTGCCTTTTGTGTTCCAATTTATGGCCCAAAATAATCTATCATTGATCCATCAACTTTGGACTTTGGGCTTTTAATGATTAAGTTTAAAAATGGTAAAAGTATTATGAGATCCTTGTACTAGGAGTAAGATTACATATTGCTCCCTTTACTAAAAAATGAACCTTATATGTTGGATCGAATAGTTAATTTGTCCTTTTTGTTAAAATTTCAACCATTTTTGCTGTTAAAAACTAACGTGACTGACATAATAAAGATGTATAACTCGTTCAGACGTGCATGGACCAGTTTATAACAGTAAAAATTAATGGAATTTTTAATAGAAATATCAATTTACTATTTTATCTAACATATTTACCCATTTTTTTTAGTAAAATGAGCAAAATTCAATACGATTCATAATACAAGGGCCTTCATGGTACTTATAGTGTTTAAAATTTTGTTGAGAATGGTTATTGTTGGTTTAATATTTACATTTAATGCATTATATTTCGCCAATTTACATGTACTAACATACATTATTGTTAAGTTTTGCTACATTTATGATGCGAGTGAAAAAAAAAAACGTAATACTAAATTATATTTATGAAAAAATTGACCATCAATTGAGGTATAGGTAAAATGGTAAAAGTGTTTAGGAATAAATCGGATTAAATATTTAGTATTATATTTTTAGTTGTTTTATTTAAATGTTTCATATAAAAATACTCAATCATTTATTCGAAGGACTTTTTAAGTATTTTACTTGATTGAAATGGTGTCGAGTTAAGTCGTAAAATCAATTTAGTCAAATACTTTATACGTAACTAATTAATGGCACACACCACAGCAGTAAGCAATAACAAAATTATGTAACAAATATATTTGTAAAAAATATATAAATAATAAATGAAATTTTGATTAAATAATAAAGTATAAATATGCAAAATTTTAGAAGGCATAAGTTCAAATCTTATTATGTATGTATACGTGTGTATATATATATATATATATATATATTACGAAGATATAAAAGATAAAGACACATTCAAAATAATATAATTTACCTTGCAAAGTAACGTAATTTTTATATTTTCCCATTTGAGTTCATATTTGATTAACCCTCAAATCAATGGTTAATTATAGATGAATGTACCTTAGTAGTCCCTCTATTATAGGGCCTCGATCAAATTAGTCCATATACTATTAAATAGATCAATTTAGTTATTGTACTATTAAAAAAATCAAATAAGATCAAATTGGAATAGAGCTAACATTTAATGTTTAGAAAATATCATTTATTGTTCAATTGAGTTAATTTTTAAATATTTTTATAGTTCTGTAAATTAAATCTTTTATTCGGAGTTGAACTACAATTGGAAAAATTTTTTAAGACATTTTAATGCAGTAAATGTTAACTCCGCTACAATTTGACCCATTTAATAATAAAATGACTAATTTGATCTAGTCTCTATAATATAGGGACCTTTTAGGTACTTTAACCATTAATTATGTCAGCTACTTGTTTCATAATTAATGTCTAAATATCTGTAAATTTTGACTTTATTTCATTAATTTCATAATATTAATGCTGTGCTGTAAATGTTTGGTGAACTGAAACTTCTTAATTTCTTACCTACAAGCTAACAACTTATACATTTATTATTATATTATTATTTAAAATATTAAAATAATTAAGGGTTGGGGACGGGTTATGAGTAGTACTAAGCATTGTATCAAAAAGAACTGATATGATACGAATCTATAATGAGATTAATATTCAAAAAAATATTATCCCTTTATCATATTTGGTGGAAATTACATAAAAATCAAGAATTTAGATAGTGAAATTAAGCAAGAGAGACTAATCATCAGAATTTTCGTTGTAAGGATTTATAGTACTTAAAGTTTTTTGTTTTTAGATACAATTTTTAATAAATATCTGGATTTATATTAATTGAAGTTTTTTTTATTTTTCTCCTTTATTATTTTTCGGAACATATTGTTACGATGTAAAATGAGCATGCGACAGAAGATGTCAGATGATACGATCAAGTTAATGAGTTGAACCTATTTGCTCGAGTTTAGTGGTCTATTTATTTCTCTTTTGTGCCCATTTTGTCTTGTATTTTTTTCGTTTTAATGAATTTTGTTTTTCCATAAAGAAAATTTGTTTATGGCATAATGTCGAATTTAGCATTCAACGTTTCCATAGTTTGCTAATCTAACTCTTTTTTTTTTTAGTTAAATTTGCCCATCAACATTTCAAAATGAGTTAATTTATTTTTTAATGAAAATGTTGACTAAAATAACCATATTGGGATAGCAACCTACATGCTAGTTTAACTATACTTCATGCTATTATGACATTTTTTGTCTTATATGTTATGTCACTAAATAATTTAAAAAATCTAACAATACAAAAAATTCAAAAAAAAAAAATGTTGTACATGTAGATTGCTATGTAAATTGTCATATTCAAAAATTTAATATTTTAGCCAATATATTCGTTAAAAATAATAATTCAACTCTTTTTGAAAGGTTGATGATTAAATTCAACTTTTTTCATGAGATTAAAGCTAAATTTAACTAAAAAGATAAATACTAGATTGATAAAAGATGTAAATATTGAGGACTAAAATCGAATTGTGTTTTCTTATCGACATTAGTTCAACATTATTACTTTTTGTTCAAAAGAAAAGAGCAATATTAGTTAATAATAGTCATTGTTTAGACAAAAAAAGAAAACTACCAAATTTGGACATAGGGATGACAATTCGAATTGTGGATTTAGATATTTATGAATATTTGATTTATTCTTTTGCAGATTCGAATATTGCTATATGAATAGTATTCGAATTCAGATTTTAAAATTATTATATGACCTAGATTTAGAGCGTACCCGAAACTCTATTATCTGAATCAGGATTGCTTATTCGGATATCTAATTACATTGTTTGGTCTTATATGTAAAGGAAATTTAGCATTTTCGAATTCAAAATTTTATGTATTTGGATATTTGAAAAATAATTAAAATTTTGAAATTATTTTTACGGATTTAGATATCTGGTAGACAATAATATTTAATTTGTATTCGAATTTAGATAATAATACTCAAATAATTTACAAATAATAAACAAAATTCTTAAATATTTAAATTCAGATAATTAAAGAAACATATAACTAAAACAATACCATCACTAATAAGCTACACTCTAATGGGAGGGTTTTGCGTTGGTTTGAGCCGAATCAGATTGGTTAGTTAGATCAGAGATTTTGAATTAATTAACTTTATAAACCAGATAATAACAGATTGAATCGAATAATTAAATTAAAAACATTTTTATAAAAAATTAATATTTTATTTAATTAAACTTGCTCGACCAATTCAAATATCGATCCGATTCTGAAAAACTTTGGAGGGTTTGCTGCATGTTGCTTAGCGATGAAGGGAATTTGTGCCAACTTTTCTGGGTTTTGAAAAATTATAAAGAAAAAAAGAAGTTTTGTTTATATATAAAGTAGATTCATTAATGTGTTTAAAAGAACAGGCCGGATCAAAATAGAGACTTTTCAAATTCGGGCGGAGCCGACAGATGCCGGTGGCCCCAGCCCAATATAATAAAAGTGAAATTTTTATATACAGGGTTAATACACCTTTTAGTCCTTAAATTTGATAATTAGATTCATTTTGATATTTGTATTTTTTGTTATTTTAATCTTTAAATTCGGATTTCATCGAATTTAATGACATGACACAATCACAAAGCATTGCACTATCAAACTTTAGGTAAATTACTACACTTAAGGTCACTAAACTAGTAGTAAATTTACGTTTTAATTATTAAATTATTCGAAAGTTTTTATTCAAATCACTGAACTTTTCAAAAAAAATTATTTAAGTCACCAAGCAATTAATTTTTCCTTTAATAAAGTTTGATTAGTAAGCTCTAAGGGACAATCCGATGATGGGTACGTTGGATCAGAGCTGATAGTTAATGTTAGATATCGAAGAAAAAAATTGTTTGGATTTTTAGCTTGTAGATTCGTAATGTTCAAAGTTGTTTCATTAAAAAAGCCTTATTTATAGAAAGAAAAGGAGAGCTTTCTATTGGTGCATGTGGTACAAACAGAGAAAGTCACACAAATAACGATTTTAACAACCTAATGACTTAAATGAAAATTATCGAATAATTTAATGACCATTTTGTAACTTTTTGAAGTTGAGTGACTAAAATGTAAACTTACTAATAGTTTAATAATTTTAGGTGAAATTTACCCTAATGTATATATATAATTGCTGGTGTTGTGTGGAGTGTGGAGTGTGGACCATTAGAAGCATGGTGACTCGTTTTGGTATGTTTACATCAAAATGTAAGAAAAATAATAGACTGATCACTGAGTCACTGATCCGACTCATTGACCCTTTTGGGTGCTGAGTACAGCTATTAAATTATGCTTTCTGCTCCATTTGGCCTTTTCTGCAGCGATTCTGTTTGTCGTCAGTAAAACTTTTTCTTCTTTGTCGTTTCCCAATCCTCTCTATGTAACTTTTTTTTTCACTTTAGCGACGATTTGTCAATGGTCAACCACTGCCACCATTGTAAAATAATACAAAGAGAAAAAGTTAAAATTCTGAACATTTTTTTGAAATATATTTTTTAATTTATGAAATTTTTTTATAATGTATTAATTATATAAAACAATACATTATAAAAATATAAAATATATCACAAAGTTAAAATATATATTTTCAAAAAATATTTTACACATCTAAAATAAAATTTTAAAATTATATAAAAATCAATTTTTATTTTTAATTTTGTAATATATAATTTATATAAAATATAAATAATTCAAGATATATAAATTTAAAAAATATTGATTGATTAATGTAGTTTAACACTCGATTAATCGAAATTACTTGCATTACGTGGTGTCATGTGATTGAGCCATGTCATTGTTGATTGATGATGATATAAGGATGAAGCAAGAAATTTATCTTTAGGGCACAATTAAATTTTAAAATTTTATATTAGAGTTGTATGAGTCAAAATTTTGTATTCATTCGAATTCGATATAGTGAAATTTCTTTTTTTCTACCGTAATTTTTTCCTTGAAAGGGTTTCTACGTAAAATTCTATATGTTCTATTTTTTCTCTTTTTTGCGATTCATTGCAATCATTAACGTTCAATTTTCATGTTTTTAAAGGGTCAATATAAAATTTTATCTATTTATATACTTGTTTTTATTTTAGAATTTTAAAGCTATTAAACTGATTTTTTTCATTTTTTGAATTTCCAAATATATTTTTACTGTTAAACTAACTTATAATTTTAAAAACTTAAGGGAACTAAAATGATAATTTGACATTTTAAGGGGAGTAGGGCCAAAGCCCTTTTGATAAAATGTCTAGAAACTATCTATAACTCTTCCACAACTCATAAATAAGAAGATAATACGTTTCAATATACTCAAACCAACATCTTCTTGTATTAATAATAATACCTATAACAATCGAGTTAAAACTCAACATCATTTAAAACACCACATGTTCAATTATTTTAATATTTAATATTTTATTTTTATTATTCAGAAATTGAGAGATGCGTCACTCTTTAATTCATGTAATTTCTAGGGTCAAATAAAATTTTTTCTTCTTATAATGTGATTATATATATATATTTGTCAAAGCATAGTTAAGTTGAATAATTAATAGCGTTGAATTTGTTGACAACTTGCACATATTCGTGACGAAATAGTATGAGTGGTGATGGAAAAAGTTTTATTTTATTTTAGAATATAAAAAAGCTTTTACCAACCACTAAAATGAAATATTAATTAATTGCTTTTTAATAATTAATTGATTGTTTTTTATATTGATTAATGGATTGATTTTGATAGTATTTTATTTCGTACGTAAATGGATAAATTATGTACTTAATTTGTGATTGAGATTTCCAATTTTATAATTTTATTAGAAGTTTTAAATATTTTATTATTGGTAACCACATGTTACATGGTGTTTTAAATACAATTATGTAAATTAATCAAACTTAAAAAAATGTTTTAAAATAATATACACCTATAATTATTAAATTCGAAAAATTTAATTAGTAAAATAAATTATTCAAACTCGAAAACCCAGAACAACCCAAAGTTAAAATGACTTTGTTGATACAAAAATGTGGTTGATTTGGAAGGTCGAGCATTCTTTATAGATGTTCAATAATGAAGGTGTATGAAGGGATTGTAAAGTGAAAGAGAAAGTGAAAAAGAGACATTTTATGGTCTCGATTGATTAGTAATAGTGATTAATTTTTTTCTCCTAAGTGTTGTCTGATACGTGTTTTACGTATTTTTAAGGAATTGAAAATAATAATAGAGTAAAAAGTGTAGAACGGTAAAAAAATGGCTTGATTAAAAAAGAAAAAGTCAAAAGAGAGAAAGTTACCATTTGGAACCATATTATTAAAAACAGACCACGTGCCAAAATAAATAAAAACCCGCATTTACTGCAAATTCACCGCCAATAAAATAATTACCCAATTATAATTACAATTTACATTTTTCACAAAATTACGTTACACTGCCACTGCCAGCTCAGCAATTGACAATTCCCTTTTATCGTTGTAATATTCACCTACCGCCGATAGATTCCTCGTTTCCTTACACTCCTCCCTAACTTATCGCCACGCGTCCATCATAACTTCTCTGGGACCCACACTACCCAATCAACCGCTATATAAGCTTGCTTCATTTCATCTGTATAATTTCTCTTTCTAGAAAAAAAAAAATAAACCCTTCTCTCTGTCTCTGGAATTTCTAATTTATATTTTATTTTACAACAAAAATTCTTTTTTTAAAACAAAATTAATATATTTTCCGTTACAGTCTCGAAATTCGGTCAAAATTCTCGTCAGAAGCATTTATGACCGTCGGATCAAGCTCGTGATCTGTGACGACGACATATTATTTTTTCTGCTGGTTTTTTTTTGAGGTATTATTGCTCCAGTTTTTTTATTATTATTATTTTTTTATTTCGTTCGTTCAGTAATAGAGGCGAAATTCAAAGCACCTGAAATTTTGGAATTGATTTTACGTTTTTCTCGCTTGCTGATTGTAATGCGGGTTTTGATTAGGTGCGCGCGGCTAAAATTTTCCCTGTTGTTGAACGGTGGATCTGAAAATCAGATCATTGGCGGCGGATCCTTGATTATTCGTGTGGAAGCGTAGATGTCGGGGCCACTCGATCGATTCGCTAGACCTTGTGAGTATCTTCTGTTTATTGAGCTGATTTTTATTAATTCTAGGGTTTCACTTTGGCTTCTGCTTGGTTAGTCGGAAAATTTCTGTATTGTAGATGAATTATACTCGATTTAGCAAAAGAGGAAAGGATTCGTTCTTGTTCGGTGTAGTTTTCTTTAATTATTGGTACATATTGTGTATGTTTATTTATGTGAGTTCTTATTTTGGTAATTGTTTTTGGCATGCTTTGTTTGATTTTATTTTTTTAGGGATTCTGTAATTTTCAGAAATAAAAAATATATATGAAATCGAGAAGAAAACAAATTAGGATTTGATTTTCTGTTTTTTTTCCTCTTTATTCTTTTCTTTCTCTGAAAGAGCTAATAACAATACTCGTCTATAATGATGCAGGCTTTGAGGGGTTTTCAGGTAGTGATGAGAGAAGAGAGAGGAAATCTGATTTTGAGAACTCCGAGGATGAAAGACGCACTAAAATTGGATCATTGAAGAAGAAAGCAATAAATGCATCTACTAGATTTAAGCATTCTCTCAAAAAGAAGAGTAGTAGAAGGAAAAGTGATGGCCGTGTCAGCTCTGTATCCATTGAAGATGTTCGTGATGTTGAGGAGCTACAGGCTGTTGATCAATTTCGACAAGCACTGATTATGGAAGAACTGCTTCCTGAAAAACATGATGACTATCACATGATGTTGAGGTGCTTTCCTCTCCCCAAATATAGGAGTATTAACTGTTGGATGTTTCTTTTTGAAAACTACAAAGCAAGTTTTATTACTTCTGTTCTCTTGTCTTGGCAGCAGTCTACAGCTTAGTTTTGAACATTCTATGTACAGTATATAGTAGTTTCCACAATGAATTGTGAATGGTATGTTTCATGGCTCACTTGTTCAAATCTTTTATGTGAATTTGGTTTGGGTCAATAGGGAAACCAGGAAGAAAAATTGTGATTCTATTCGTCATGCTCTATGTTTTGTTTACCCAGCTCATAGATTTGTTTTCTGCTTGCTGACGTGATATCTCCTTTTCTTATTGCTTGAAGCCTTCTGCATCATTCTGCCCCCTTCCTCTTGTTTACTAGCCTTGCCAACTTTAAGTACCAGGACAAGTAATATAGCCTTATTTTGATGTAGGTTCCTGAAAGCAAGGAAGTTTGATATAGAGAAGGCTAAGCATATGTGGGCAGATATGCTCCAATGGAGGAAAGAGTTTGGTGCTGACACTATCACGGAGGTAATTATGGTTAACAAAGTGCCCCGAATATTATATTTAGTAATCCATGTTCTTTACTGAATTTATCATTTATCTTTCAGGATTTTGAGTTCAATGAGTTGGATGAGGTTCTAAGGTATTACCCTCATGGTCATCATGGTGTTGATAAGGAGGGAAGACCTGTGTATATTGAAAGATTGGGAAAAGTTGATCCCAACAAACTCATGCAAGTTACTACTATGGACCGATATGTAAAATACCATGTCCGTGAGTTTGAGAAGGCCTTCACTGTGAAGTTTCCTGCATGTACAATTGCTGCAAAAAGACACATAGATTCAAGCACAACAATTTTAGATGTGCTTGGTGTGGTATGTTTCATTCAAACACTTGATCCCATGTTAATGCCCGAACATTTTGCTGCTTAATAGTAGCTAGCTGCTGATCGTTTTCTTTTATCTATGTATTAGGGCTTTAAGAATTTTACCAAGTCTGCAAGGGACCTGATTATGCGACTACAAAAGATTGATGGTGACAATTACCCTGAGGTTTGTAGTCGCATTGTACTTGCATATGAATTATGAACTCATGCTTGCTTGTAGCAAAAACTTTATATCTTATATTGAGCTGGAAGTTGCTTCGTGGTCTTATCATTTTTGCAGACTCTTCATCAAATGTTTATCATCAATGCTGGACCTGGGTTTAGGCTGCTGTGGAACACTGTGAAGACATTTCTAGACCCCAAGACAACTTCCAAGATACATGTATGTTAATACTTTTCTGCATTTTTTTTGACTTCTTATTCCATTTATTTGATGGTGATTTATAATTATATGCCTGTATGTTTTTGAATGACCTTAGGTTATTGGAAACAAGTACCAGAACAAATTGCTTGAGATTATTGATGCCAGGTAAATAGGTTTAGAATTTTCATGACATGATATTTTGTTATCTTGATCTTTATTTTCTTGTTTTTGCAATCTACTTTTCATAATCATTTGTCTCCTTCTGAAAAGTGTATATATTCTTCTAAAATGTTCCACTTCATGGTTGCCTCTATGTTTAAAAGCTTATGGCAATATTTAAAATCCTTTCAGCGAGTTGCCAGAATTTCTGGGTGGTAGCTGTACATGTGCAGATCAGGGAGGTTGCCTTCGCTCCGATAAGGGGCCTTGGAAAAATCCAGAAATCTTGAAGGTTATAAACTGTCCTTGGCATTTAATTAATATTGCTATTGCTTTTAGTTTCAAGTGCTTCAACAGTGTACTTGTTTCTAATGAACTAACACTTTGCCATGCGTATTTTTATCTCAGATGGTTCTTAACGGCGAGGCACGATGTGCTAGACAAGTTGTAAAAGTTTTAAGTAGTGAAGGGAAAGTTATTGCTTATGCTAAGCCACAGTTTCCAATGGTATATGATCTCCCTAACTTTCAGTGGTAGTTGTCTAGTCCTCTTTTGTGGTAATATTTTTTGCATTATCTGATTGCTTTATGTGTGGTATGACGCAGTTAAGAGGTAGTGATACTTCTACTGCAGAATCTGGATCTGAAGCTGAAGATATTGCATCACCAAAAGCAATGAAGAGTTATTCTTCACTCCGGCTGACTCCTGTTCGTGAAGAAGTGGGTTTTTTTCCCAACCTTTTAATCTCTAACCGTGACTAATTGTATTTACTCTAAATATTCTTTAAATCATCTTTTTACTCTTTTTAGAGTTCCTTTTTTCCTTTTGTTTGATTGTTAATTAACAATATGACCTATGAGTATATTACTTCTTATAGGGTTGTACGACCTATGAGTTTCATGATTCCAGATGAGTCCTTATAAGGTCATACACCCAACACTAATATCAAAAACATTCTTGGCAATGTTGCTAATCCTTGTGTTTGCAAATTATGCAGGCTAAGGTCATTGGTAAAACAAGCTATGCCGGTAGCTTCAAAGGCTATGATGAATATGTTCCCATGGTTGACAAAGCTGTTGACTCGAGTTGGATGAAACAAACTTCCCTTCAGAGGTTGTCTGCTTCCAAAGGTTAACAAATATAATCTAGTATACTTCGTCATCTTTTAGATGCTTCATTTCTTCTTAAAAGCTTCCTTAAACCTTTTATTAAGAAAATAAAATGCTGTTTTGCACTACAGATACGTTAAAATTGCCTGAAACTCCCAAGACCCCAGAAGGAATTGTATCTCGGATTTTGTTGACTATTTGGTCTTTCTTCATGACGCTTTACACTATCCTCCACACGGCAGCATGCCGTATAACTAAAAAGCTTCCTGACAGAGTTTCTGATCATTGTCAAAATGTTACCAAACTTACCCCTGATGCGACTCAACAAGCTGAGTCTCGTCCACCGTCTCCGACCCCTCCTTTTACCCAGGCTGATCTTTTATCCTCTGTTCTCAAAAGATTGGGTGAACTTGAGGAGAAAGTTAATATACTACAAGCAAAGCCATCTGAGATGCCTTATGAGAAAGAGGAATTGTTGAATGCTGCCGTATGTCGTGTTGATGCCCTAGAAGCGGAGCTGATTGCTACCAAGCAGGTACCATTGACGCTCGTAATTTTATCATTTATTTTGCAAAATGTTGTCCGCATTTCTGTTACCTTTCAGGTGGTTAGACTTGTAGTGGCAGAGTTAGAAATGTCTGAACCTTGATACTTTATTTATTGAATTTGTTTACATTGCTCCATAATGCATTAAAAGCTATCTTCATCAAAGTATCTCCACTGCTAACAGTCTTACATTGGTAAAAGTTCCATGGAAGCTCCTGTACTAGGAGTCAGATTGTATTTTGCTTTCTCTACTAAAAAAATAGGCAAATTAGTCCGTGTACGTTGATCAAAGAGCATATTGGTAATTTTTGTTAAAAATTTCATTCACTTGTATTGTTAAAAGTTGACGTGGCTGATGGAATAATCAAACAGTAACATGTGGTATGCCAATTATACCTCATGTTGATGTATGGAGACCAATTTTTAACAGTAAAAATAGATAAAATTTTTAACAAAATGATCATTTTGCTCTTTGATCTTCTAATGTATTGTGACTAATTTACCCATTGTACAGGAACCTCCATTGTACTTATATTGCGTTACATTCTACGTTACTGCAACCTTGGTAATAAATCTTCTCCAGAAGTTGGATTTATTATCCGTAATTGATGTAGGCATTTAACGAATAAAAAAAGACCTCAAGGCATTTAGGCTTACAGACCCTCCTGTCTGCACTCAATTTCCAGAATCCTCTACGGGATAACTTTGTTGTCAACTGACTAATCCCTTATTTTGGCATGTTTTGAAGCCTTCTAGGCTTTCTATATGTTCTTGCATTCATTTTCTTACGTGCTGCATTTAACAGGCACTTTACAATGCTTTGATGAGACATGAAGAATTGCTTGCTGAAATAGACCGTCAAGAGGAAGTCAATTTTCGGAAACTGCAGGTACACCACTGTTTCGTCTATATATTCCTATCACGTTGACATACTTTTTGATGGTTACCTTCAATGTTTTACCGTATTACGGTTGTAACTTACACTACATTCCTTTTATTCAGAAAAAGAAGTTTTGCTGGTGATGCTTTTGCTGCTGATGGAGAGCTTACAAAAACCACTAATCTATCGTCAATCTGTTTCCACTTCACCGGTTAACATACAACTCCCTATATCGATCTTTTGGAGGTTATACGTCTTTAACCAACGTATTTGCCATTCCAAGTACAAATCATTCTGCACAGAAATGCACAAAAACTGTAATCGAACTCTCTGTTAACTTATTTAAATTTCCTTATTTTTTTTCAGTGTAATGTTTGATTTGCTGCACTTCTTAACTATTAAGGTTGTTTCATATGATGCCTTGGTACTTTGTTATCGAAAAGTTTGGTTTGCTGAGTTATATAAGACTTTGATATCACAATTTTCGAACTAAGCTTCGTATTGCCTGCTGGCTCTAGGCATGGTAACTTGGTTTTAACCCGGAACTTTGTCCCATATCCTCAATTTGATTTGATCATAAAAAGTTAAAAATATTAATTCGAATAACCTGAAATAGAATTGATCAAAACCTAAGTTGATTTGAATCCAAAATGATTGGAGTTTGAAATGACTAGAATCGAAAATGATTTGAATTGTGTAATAGCAGTTTAAAAATATTTGGTTCAAATTCGAATGATCTAAACTCAATATAATTTTGATTTCAATCCAAAATGATATGAACCTAAAATGATTTGAAATCTAAATTGAAAATTTTTAAAACCCGAATTGATGAATTTGTACTTACCTAAAGTGAAGAAACTTATATTTACAGATTTCATGGTAAACATTGCTGGTGTTACGTTATAAATACTTCCTGTTCTTTTTTTCACTCTTATTACCACAAATATAGAATATACATATATGCATATACATATATGTATATAAAACTTTTGCACATTACAACTAGGACTCTGACCAAGACAACAATTTTCTCTAAATTTTGAGGCAAAATAACTGTTGAAAAAACATATACATATACATATACATGTACTCAACAATTTAATCAAAATGCCAAACTCCCAAGGTTTTGTAGTCTTGGAAACTGAATAATTTACTAATATTAAGGAATATATATTCATCTGTGGGGCTGAATATATAACCACGCCACCGACATCTTCGGATCGGTTACCCTTTTTACCAGCGGAATGGGTTCTGCAATCACATTCCAAGGAAATGAAATGTGAGAAGTAAATAAAAATATATGACTTGAAGTTTGCATGGTTTCTTATTAACTTACAAATCTCTTTTTCTTTTTGTTTTTCTTGTCAATGTAGGTCTGAAGTTCCTGTTGTTTATCACGAGCTTCCTCAAGTGCCTGCATAAGCAAAAGAAAGTGGAAATAAGTAATGAAATTTCCGATTCGTATGTATGTATGCATGCATGTCTGTATGTATGTACCTTCTTAGCTGCAGATATCTCTTCTTCAAGGGTACAAACCCTGCTTAAAGCAGCATTCAACAACTCCTCTTTCTCGGGCGGCATAGTTGCCGGCTGCCCCATAAGAACACTCACCTTGGATTCCAAGTCAGCCATACGTTCCATCATGGAATAGTAATCGGCGTAAGTGATTGGTGGTGCTAACGGAGGGGCATTACCTGAGATCATCGGGTTAGCATAGTAAACTTGACCACCACTGTACATAGTTGGTTCGTCTAATTTCCTTGGCATGTTGCGGGACAAGCGAAGCATAGTCATGATTCCCATAACAAATGCCATGATTCCTCCGAAAACATTGTTGCTCATTCCTGTAGTAACAACCTTCCCATCATCCTTCATATGGTAACTATCTGCAAGTTATAAACAAGTAAGCTGGTAATTTGACATCATAGGACCGTTTCGGATTAGCAAATATATATATATATATATATATACCTTTCAATATGGCAAAACTTTCATCTGCCATCAATTTAGGCCAGGAAGCATCAATACCCTTGTCAACCATCGGAATAACTTTGTCATAGGTAAAGGTATCCCGGGACTCGTTCTTAATCGGAGACTACAAATACATAAAGAAATGCATCATGAAACATGAATGCAATGCATTTTCAGACATGGCATGATAAGGAGTGCCACTTACTTCGGCAACAGGTGATAAAGGTGTGTTTTTGGCAATCCTTTCACCGGTGCCTGTAGCTGTTTCCACGTTGAATGAGCGACTCATCTTCGGTTTTGCAACATCGAATGTAAAGAAAAAAGGTTAGGCATTGATGATTGAAAATCGAAAATTCCTTTTCCTAGAAGTGAAAATACCTCTAGGCATGCTTTGTCGTCGACCCCAGACGTGTTCCTCCTCATGCACTTGGCCTCACCATTTTGAACCCTCTGCTTATACAGTGAAGTTATACATATGTTAGACACGTACTCATATACCATACTCATCCTATTCGAGATAATATAGCCAATACCTTTAATATTTCGGGATCGTTCCATGGACCCTTATCAGACAGCATGCAACCACCTTTATCGGAACAAGTACAGTTACCGCCCAAAAACTCTGGTAGTTCGCTGTTTAAAAACCGCAACCAAACAAATATTTATATATATATATAAAGAGAGAGAGAGAGACTGAAACACATATATACATATTAAGAGATACTCACTTAGCATCAATTACTTCAAGCAATTTGCTCTGGTATTTGTTACCCAAAACCTGATGAAAAGTATATACCATAAAGTTGTGTTAGCAACATTATTTATCGAGAACCGAATTCGGTTGATTCATACTTACATGGATTTTTGCAGTGGTCTTCGGGTCGAGGAAAGATTTAACCGTGCCCCATAAGAGCCTAAATCCCGAGCCGGCATTGATGATAAACATCCGGTTCAGTGTCTGCAAAAACATTGGTAAACCATTTAATTAAGCTTCATCATGACTTAAAAAAAATGTTTCATGACCATATGAAGTTATGACTACCTCGGGATAATTGTCACCGTCTATCTTTTGAAGTCGTTGAAGGAGATCCCGTGCAGCCTTGTTGAAGCTTTTAAGCCCCTGCAAAGTTCGTTTACGACGTATTAGAACACTGCAAACGAAGCAAGATTCAAAAACCGAGCAACAAAATCTTACGTACCACTCCTTCAACATCCAATATGGTTGTGCTTTGATCAATGTGTTTTTTGGCTACAATTGATGCAGCAGGGAATTTAATAGCAAAGGTCTTCTCGAACTCTTTTACGTGGTACTTTAAATAACGGTCGATTGTTGTTACTTGAGTCAGCTTATTAGCATCGACTTGACCAAGTCTTTCAATATAAACAGGTCGTCCGTCTTTATCGACTCCATGATATCCTTGTGGATAGCACTTAACCACCTCATCATATTCCTTGAACTCAAATTCCTTTACAAAGAAGAAACATAAGATTAGACATTTGCATCAATAGCTTGTGCAACAAGAAAGCAGCCTTACATCTGGTTTACCTCCATGATCATGTCTGCTCCGCATTCTTTCCTCCATTGAAGCATATCAGCCCACATTTGCTTTGCTTTCTCGATTTCGAATTTCCTTGCCCTTAGAAACCTTAGCATCATATGATGATCATCATGTTTGGCGGGTAATAGTTCGTCTAAGACGAGTGCTTGGCGGAATGCATCGACGGCTTGTAACTCTTCGGCATCGAGGTTATCTTCTATGCTAACGATGGACATAACTCTGCTATGTCTCCTGGATTTCTTTTTAATGGAATGTCTGAACTTGCTTGAGGCATTGATTGCCTTTTTCTTAAGTGACCCAAGCCTTGTTTTCCTCTCATCCTCAGAGTTGTCAATATCAGACTTTTCATGACCTGCAAACATGACATTCAAAATATGTATCACTCGAACTCGGGACTTAACTTAATTGATTCATCAACCACCCTTGATATAATTAGATAGTAAGTTCGGGATTCGAATTTTGACAATTACAACAACCCCTTTCTCCTATTTCAACCATAACCAATGTTTCATATATAGCTTTTCGTAAATTCAATATTCGAATCTCAACATTTACAACCCTTTCTCCTATTTCAATCATAACCAATGTGTCATATTCATATTTTAGTAAGTCCAACATTTGAATCTCGACATTTACAAGAACCCCTTTCTCTTATTTCAACCAAAACCAATGTTTGATACACAATTGTCGTAAATCTAAGATTCGAATCTCGACATTTTCAACAACCCTTTTCTCCTATTTCAACCATAAACCAATGCTTTCATATACATCTAAATCTAACATTAACGTTGATGAATCTCATAAATGATCTCAAAAAAGCTGCATTTTGGTTACACAAAAACTCACCCATTTTAGAAGTCAAGGTATCAGCCATGGTTACAAATTTTGGGAATGTCTTTCAGCTCCTACTTCAAACACAACTTGTGCAAATGTGTTCAAATATATAACCTGGCCAATTATACCTATAAATCACATCAAAAACAACTAAAAATTAAGCCATTGAAAACCAAAAGAAAAATGCCAAAAGGGTTGCCATGTTTCAACACAAACATTAATATGATCATAAAACACAAAAAGTATATAAACAAATGCCTTATGCAGGGTCAAAACAAATTGCATACCATATGAAAGGAAGCTGAAGAGCAATAGAGAAAGGGAGAGGTGTATATAATCACCGATAAGTGCCCCCTTGGAATTTGTCTATAAAACACAAACAAGGCTGGATTGATATTGACATATTTAGATTTTTTTTTCTTTTTTGGAAGATTAGATTCTTATTAACGTTTACTAATCTTGACTAAGTCTAAAAATAAACATAAAATTTGTTGTTGTGTTTAGTTGTGGCCTTTATGTATGCTACACCATTCATAAACATTTTTATACTTTAAAGTTCGAGTTGTTCTAAAAAAATCGATATATACATTATTTTATATGTATATTTAAACGAAACTAAAAATACCCAAATTAAAGAGATAGTCAGAAAATCATGAACATAACTCTCATTAAGATATCAAGTTGACTTTTGCCTGAGTGCTTCTCCACTAATAATTGCTCATTTTTGTTTTCTTTTTAGTTGCCGAAGGAGCATGATTTTTCATTAATTTTTAATTATATACTTAAAAAGCTCTAATTTAATCAATCTGACTCACTAAGGTACTACATGTCAGCCATGTCTCCAATACTTTGATCTCAAAATTTTTTCATATAAATATATTTATATATTATGTCTAACAATATTTAATAATGTCATTGTGGATTTATTATATTATTTTTACAGCTCAATAAATATTGAAAATAGTGTTTATATTTAGACAATAAATATATTATTTCTAACCATATTTAACAATATTATTTTGGGTTTATTATATTTTTTTAAAGGTGTATAAATATTGGAAATTGAAAAGCCATAGAAATGCTAAAACATAGACAATTGACTACTTGATAGCATGTAATCTCTAAAGTTAAAATTACTGTATTATTGTAAATATAAGAGGAAGTGAGTTTGAGTGCGCTGAAGTGCATTATCTTACTATTTATGGGTTGAGGAGGGACTATAGATAGTTTTAGACATTATGCTAAAAAAGAACGTGTGATCAGAACATATAATGGGATTGTTTATTAATCAAATTTGGTTTATCATTTTTATACTATTGGGACTTATAATCTTATTAAGGAAAATGAATTTTATTAAGGGATAATGATTTATTTGACCCTCTAACTTTACAAAAAAAAAAGGTCAGGATAGTTCTTTATTTAATTATTCGTCTTTTTTAGCCCTTAAACATGTATTTTTTGTCAAATTATCCTAAAATGGATGAAAAAATTAGTGTTTGTTAATTTTGTTGATATGGCATACACGTGGATCACACATCAACATCTATTTAATTTTTTTAATTTTAAAACTTCAAAAAACTATAAAAATTATTTTTAAAAAATAAAAATCGTAAAAATTATTTAAAATTATAAAATTATTTTTAAAAATAAAAATTAATTAAATGTTGACATATCATCAATGTGGCAATCCGTGTGTATGTCACATTAGCAAAATTAACAAATATTTTTTAACTTTTTCATCCATTTTGGGGTGATTTGACAAAGTACAAGTTCAATGACTAAAAGAAATAAAAAAAAATTAAATGGAGGGCTAAAATAACTTTTTTTTGAAATGTTAGAGGGCCAAAAAGTAATTATGTATTTTATTAAAACATAAGATACTTAAAATTGGAACTAGTATTACTTTTCTTTTCATGGATATGTTATGTATAACTTAAGTTTTAATTTAAGAGAAATTATTTGGTGTACTGTCAGTGAAAACTTTACATTTTATAAGTAGGGTTAATGGTTAACAAATGTTTTATAAGGGTCATAGAAACGATGGAACCCACTATTTATTTATCCATTTCTATTTACTCTTTTAGTTTAGTTAATATGTTTTTTTTGATACCTAGTATCAATACAATTTCTTATTTCAAGGCGAAATGAAATGCCTAGAAAAAAGGAAAAATCGTGGTTGGGACAGTTAGAGTAGCAATAGGTAGTGACTATTTTGTTGGTAAATTGATTATTTTATACCTGACATTTTAAAGGGTCAATATATTTGTCCAAACTCGAAAATTTATTCGACATTTTGAGAGTATTATTTAAGCTAAAAAATGGTTTTAGGGAATAAAACGAGCTTCTTTTATAATATAAGCCGAGTTTGAACACTCATATTCAAGCTTCGAATTTGAATAAACTTATTTGTCAACTTTATATTTTTTATTTTTATTTCTATACATTTTACAAATTATATCGTTTTAAAAATAAATATATACATGCACGTAATTGAATCTTTATCGATCTAATCTATGAACACCTCTCGATTGAATTTTCGTACTCTTTTTTCTTCAAGATTTATCACGTTTACTTGATGATATTTGACAATTTCGTCCTTTTGTGTGAGGGTGGCCCCAATGAGGTTCCTTCACATTAACCAAAAGAATGTGTTGATGGGCTTGGACACGCATGGCCCACGATGTGCCTTAATGTTGAAAAAAATTCCAAAAATCGAAAATCGAATTAATTTTTAAAAAATATGAATCCAATAGAAATCCATATTTTATTTATTTCAAAATTAATTTTAATTTTTATATTTAAAATAGTGTAAATAACTTAAAAATATTATATAAAATTTTTAAAAGAGTTATATAAATATTTTTTTATTATTATTTGAAAACAAAATATAATTTATGGAAGTGTGTTTGAAATTTTAATGGATTTAAAGATCGGCCTATTTTGAAATTTCATCTCTCTATTTTATAAAAATGGGAAAACTAGTTATTCTGTCTATTTTAATTTGGTAAGATTTGGTCATCGTACAGTAAGTAAATATTAAAAATTTGTCCAACTGGATAATAGTGTTAAACTTTGACGGTAAATCGTTAACCTGAAAATAAAGGCGAAGCCAAGAATTTCGTGTTAGTATATTGAGATAAAAAAAAAAAGAAATTAGAGAGAAAAACTAAAAATTCTATGTTATTGTATGTTAAGTCGAAATAATAATTTTCAAATGAGCTAAATATAAAATTGTGCCATTTAATCGGATGCCTACCCTTAACTTAAAATCAGCAATTCAACCATTTATATGTAAGTATACAATAAAATATTTTTTTTGAATATTAATTTCATTACAGATTCTTATCATATATGCTCTTTTTAATACAATGCCTAGAACTACCCATAACTCCTTTCCAACCTTTAAATATGAGGGTAATGCGCTTCAGCACATTCGAACTCACGTCTTCCTATACTGACAATAACACTGAAACCAATAAAGTTAAGACTCAATCCGCACATATTTATCAAAAAATAACTAACTTCCAAAAATCATATTCTAATGGATGCTAAGATACCAACTTTTCAATTTTTATAAAATTAAAGGATATAAATATTTTTGAGTTTTTATTTTTATTTTATTGGTAGTGTTGATTGTGTTATATGCCTAACACTGTCAAAGTAAATGAAAGCTAAGTTTATTGGTAATGATGGACCAAATCAAAAGGACATCAATGACCATATCAACCTCAAACCATGCCATCCACATTATTGTTGCATTTTATATGGCAAAATTTTGTAAACCATTTTAAGCATTTTAAATATATATTTTCTTAATATGAATTTTAGTTCACAATTTTCGTATTTTTCCGAATTTAGTTTATTTTTTTTTAAATTAAAAGTTAAATTTTCAACACCATTGAAATTTTAAAAATTATACTGTCATGTTTAGATTTATTACGGTATCTTTTTTTAACTGACTATCAAGTAAAATTTCTTTTTCATTTCGAAATGTAACCCTACTAGTTTCACAAAATGATTTAAACAATATTATAAGTGAACCTAGACAAAGTTAATTATTACAACACAAATAGACAAAAGGCCAGTTAAGATGGGATGTGGGGTGCGGTGCGGTGCATTTAGTTTACTGTTTGTCTCACGTTAAAGTATCGTTATAACATGTAATCTCATTGCCACCTAAGGGTGTGCAAATTTCGGGTATAACCGATTTAACTGACTGAATCGAATTAATTCGGTTAATCGACTGGTTAATCGAATTAATTCGGTCGAGGTTGGTAAATAATTTTTTGAAAGTTCGATTAACGGTTAATTCGGTTAATTTTTTATATGTTTTATACTTATTTTAACAAAAAAAACATATAAATTTCGGTTAACCGACCAAATTAATTGAAAAAGTTCGGTTCGGTTAATTTTTTTTGAAAGATTTTCGATTCGGTTAATGTTTAATGGTTTAAAAAGTTTGATTAATTCGGTTAATGCTAGTTTGGACCAGTTAACTGATTGAACACCCCTACTGCTACTGTTGTTTTTACATCTGAGTAAAATTCTTAAAAAAAAAATTTTTCTTTTTTTGAAAGAAAAATTCTTAGGTGAATTTTCTTATAAATGGAATTATTTAATTTATGTATGTCAAGCAAAATACAAAATCATTTAAATGATGGTGACTTGGACGGCTGAGGTTGCATTTCCCTGATTGATCGTTGATTGCTGGACTTGGGAGTAATTAAGACGTTCAAGCAATTCTCTATCCGAAACCAATGGTCTAATTCTCATTTTAGTCCCTTTTACTGTTCAAAAATTAGGGATTTAGTCCTATTCATGTAGTTGGACATAATTTAATCGCTTTGTTTTTATAACATTATTAATTAGTTTAAATAGTTAGCATTATTAATTATCCTAGTTAAAGCACTCACGTGGATTTATCAATATCACGAATTCCAACTTATTATGTCTTGTTGGAAAATATACTACTGCAAAATAAATTCGTTAGTATTGATTGAAAAATAAATAAAGATTAAATAAATAAAGTATTATTGTGCCGTGGAAGAATCACTGAATTAGAAACGAATTCGCCTTGATTGGTGTAATCGTATAGTGGACGTCGTCCCCCAAGGTTAACACGGTTATTTGATATTTGTACACTCGAATAAGGAAGGTAGAACTCAATTGAACTCAATTGATATTGCTCTTTTGAAATAATCTGAAAATAGAATTAATCGAAAAAATCACACTAGGATCAATTCCCAGTAAAATTCAGAAAGGTCATAAACGGTCCCGCTTAAAACCCAAACTCATAAACAAAATTTCTTCTAATGCAATTTAAGAAAAATTCTAAAGTTTTAGAAAGAATCAGAGAGAGTCTAGAGAGAATAGAAGAAGCTTCGCTTTTCAGTTGGGTGTAAAATGAATGAAAAATGACTACTATTTATAAAATTTTGGAAGGGGCAAAATATAATTTAACAATGGCAAAAATAGTAATATTTTCATGTAATGGCCAAAAAAATATTTAATATTTTTGTAACTGTAAACAACAACTTGTAACGGTTAGAAATAATGGTTTGTAACTGCTGAAATAAAATTGCATTACTAATATGCCTTAGGTATCCAAGTCCTAGCGTCATCATCGCTCTACCTCCAACATCATTTTTCATTAATCGATCGTACACCACAAAAAGAAAAAAAAAACTATTTCCTTACTACTCTTGTTTCCCAACTCAGGTTATTAGAGACAACTTCGAAAATCCTTAAATCTAGCCTTTTAACCCAAAATTAATCTTCAAATTTCATTATTGACTATCAGATCGATTATCAAATGAATTCGAGGCTTATTTTTCACCATGCAACTCGATATTTTTATAAACTTATTTCCAATTAATGTTAATTAAAAAAATATCATGCCATTATTTTAATCAGAGTAGTTACATATGCTAACCGTTTGAACTAACTACTGATGTAAAGGATCAAATTATGCTAAATTAAAGTAAAAAGAGTAAATGTAATACTCTAGTATAGTAGAGGGACCAAAATCAAATTTTAACCCTAAAAGATAAAAGAACTCTTTTGAACATTGACGGTATCTAAAGCAATCGCTACCAAGTGGATGATCAAGATTAATGCTACAAAGTAACCAATGTATGCACGACACGTGCCATGTAATAATTGGCGAGTTATGGATTTTCCCGCCTTTGGGTCGTAAATAACTAAATATTCCCTTTTTCTTTTCTTTTCCTTTGCTTTTACTCTTTTTGGATTAGCCATTTCGTACGTTCATGGGTCGCATCTAAAAGGGACGAAATTACCTTTTTGCCCTCACCGTGTGTGAGTTTTTTTAAAAATAAAATTTGAAATGATTAAATACATTTAAAAAACTTAAAATGTTATTTTTTTTAATTGAATTAGTATATTGTTAGTTGATAAATTGAAAAATTAAGTGTTTAAATTTAGTGATAAAATTTAAAATTATACATAAATTTTAATTTTGTGCAATTATATACATGAAATTTTGATTATGATTCAAATGTATAAATGAAATTTTAATTTTGTTTTCGACCATACACATATTAAAAATAAATGCATCAATTTATTTTCGTATTAAATAAATATAATTATTTGTGTATGTAATATATAAGTATAAAATGATATTATATCAATAATTGTGTTAATAATTTGTGCGAAAAAATTAAATCAAATTTTCATTTATAGATTTGCACAAATTCAAAATTTATGTATAAAATTATATATTATAGCAAAGTTCATGTATAATTTTAAAATTTATCCTCAAAATTTAAATACTGAATTTTTAGACTAAATACTCAAATTAGGATTGTTTGGTTGAACCTTTCAAACTATCATATAATGGTCAAATCTTTGCATATCAATATTCACCTAAGTCAAATAAGTTTGCAGTAAAAATTAAGTCAGATACGTTTAGAATAAAACACATGATAACCGAATAAGATATCACTTGAAAAGAAAAGAAAAACATAATTTAAAACTTGATATACGATATTTGAAAAGTTATTATTTTTGAGCAAATTCAAAAAAAAAATAGCCTTTATTTAACATCTTTAGGGTTCAATATTTATTAAAATATGTCGATTAAGTTTTAGCTCGATTAACATGTATATTGTTATCAATGTAAGATGACGTGAATTGAGTATGCTAAAGTGTATTATTATTCTATTTATCTATAATCAAAACCTATAATTATTTAATTATTTAATTTTAATTTTATAAATATAATATTTAATATTATTTAAATATTTTATTTTCAATAAAATTCATTTATTCCAAATGTAATTTAAAAAGCTTAAGATTTTCAACTTTGTTGAAAATTCAGTACTAATTAAACATTCAACATCATTATCAAACATATATAAAAAATTAAACATTAAATTTTAAATATATATTACAATTTTTTCAATTAAATAAAAATTCAAGACATATTCTTAAAATTTTTAAAATTATTATATAAATAAAAATATATTTTTATAAAAAAGAGCCTAACTTTTAGATTCATTAATAATAAATAATAAATTAAAAAGGAAATAACTTAAATATTTGTATTAGTCATAAATATAAAGAAAAAAAAGCCTTGGCGCTTGGCGGCACTCCGCGTCTCGTCAACAAGGCAATTTTTGTATTTTTCTTGGTATCTTTTTCATTTATTTTCATTTTAAATTAAATTTTTCAAAAAAAAAAAATACTCTCTTTCTTCTACCTACTAAATACTGATTCTCCACTCAACTACCATTTTTATTTTCAAAAACTCCCCTAAAAAAGAAACCCTATTTTCTCTGTTTCTTTTTGTTTTATTTTTATAAGTAGAAGAAGAAGTGGAACCTTTCCCGGTTGCTGATAGTAGATTTCGTGCTTCCGTCTCCGATCGGTCGGTAATTTATTCGCATTTCTCATTTTTTAAAATAATTTTTTGGATTTCTTTAGTTTATTTTTTTATTGAAATGTTTCCTGACTGGATTAGACTTGAGAGAGCTGGTTTGATTTGCCTGGTTCCATGAATGTTTTGTAAAAAAAAAAAGAGTGGAATGTTTGGTAGAGGTGAGATTATCGATGAGTTTGATTTTTTTTAAAAATTTTTTAACCTGTGAATTTGCTATGGAAAATCTCATCTATTGTTGTCATTATTTGTTAAAAATATATAGGAATTTTCTGCTTTTGTTTTTCTTGAAAAATATTTGTTCTATGCGTTTATTTTTAAATTATTATTTTAGTTTTCTGTGTCTCACATGCAGTGATAGTTCGAATCTTTTTTGCTCTGATATATATATCTTGAATATGAATTTTGTGCATTATTTTATTATACGTGTTAGATTAATTTTTTTTTAAAAGAGAAGTAAACAGAAAAATGAGCGGTTAAAGCTGATGTTCTTTGGTGATTTTAGTGACCCTTGTGACTATTGTTTAAATAGGGTTTGACTATGATCAAAGAGTTGTTTACATTTTTTTTTTTCACTTTTAGTCTTGTTTCTGATACAGGTTTTACCGCACGAAGTTGGCTGTGCGGTTTAATTTGGAAGCCTATTTTGTTGATTTTCTGTTTTTGTTTTTAGTTCGATTATGTCTGCTGATACCATGATGAGCATTCCTAATGGAAACAGCAATGGAAATGGCAATGTCCAACCTGAGCCACGGCGAACTTACCAGATCGTTGTGGCTGCGACTAAAGATTGGGGTATTGGTAAGGATGGGAAGTTGCCTTGGAAATTGCCTTCTGATCTCAAATTCTTCAAAGATGTCACTCTGACTACATCAGACTCTGGGAAAAAGAATGCAGTCATAATGGGTAGAAAAACATGGGAAAGTATTCCCCTACAATATCGGCCTCTTCCAGGTCGTCTTAATGTTGTTCTGACTCGTTCTGGAAGTTTTGATATTGCAACTGCTGAGAATGTTGTTATATGTGGAAGCATGACATCTGCTTTGGAATTATTAGCTGCTTCTCCTTATTGTCTTTCAATCGAGAAAGTGTTTGTAATAGGTGGTGGCCAGATATTTAGGTGCAGAGCATACATTTTAATTGTTTGCTAGATCTCTTAATTCATTCTTTTTCTCCCCTCTTTTCTTATATGCACTACCTTTTTGATGCAGGGAATCCCTTAACGCAGCTGGATGTGATGCTATTCACATTACAGAAATTGAGACGAGCATTGAATGTGACACTTTTATGCCTGCCATTGATTCATCTGTATTCCAGCCTTGGTACTCGTCATTTCCTGTGGTGGAAAACAACATTCGGTATTGCTTCGCAACGTATGTTCGTGTGAGAACCTTTGCAGTTGAGCATTTCAGCCAGGACTGCGATCAGGTCCTTGATAATAAACTAGATTCCTCTAAGTTTGAGATTCAGAATTTCTCTTTCCTGCCCAAGATGATTTTTGAGAAACATGAGGAGTACTTGTACCTAAATATGATTCAAGATATCATATCTGAGGGTAATCTGAAGGGTGACAGGACCGGGACTGGTACTTTATCAAAGTTTGGTTGCCAGGTAATCTGTAACTCTAAGTTAAAGTCCTGTCTGTCTTGCTTGTGGAAATTGGCTTCCAGTGATCCTTTTTTGGGTCTGTGATTGCTGATTAACATACTTTTTCTGTACTATCGACAGATGCGATTCAACCTGCGAAAGACTTTTCCGCTTCTGACAACTAAGGCATGTATATTGCTATTATTAGGTTTATGTAATGATTACATACTTGAATTGTAATGGAGCTAGGCCTTCTGTATATTATTTTCAGTATTGATCAAACAGATAAATTGATTTGCATTAGTATCGATTTGTCTCCAGAAAGTATTCTGGAGAGGTGTTGTTGAAGAGCTGCTCTGGTTCATCAGTGGCTCAACCAATGCCAAGGTAATAATTTCTTGAACAACATGCTCCATTTACTTTGCTAGACTTATTTTATGCTTCCATAAATAAAGGTAGAGCTACTATTCTCCAATTTTTCCCCCTGATATTTTATGAGTTTCTCGTAGAGGTCATTTTAGGCTTTTAGTATTTTCTATGGGCCTTAAATATTTTTATTTCCTATTCCAAAAATGCATTGATCATATTTTCATCAATAACAGGTCCTTCAAGAAAAGGGCATTCATATATGGGACGGTAACGCGTCCAGGGAGTTTCTTGACAGGTATCATTAGACTCTTTTGCTATCAATTTCTACTGTTTTTCCTATTGTTACTAACCTCTGAATCGCCAATCTCAGTATCGGGTTGACTGATAGGGAGGAGGGTGACTTGGGACCTGTGTATGGGTTCCAATGGAGACATTTTGGTGCCAGGTTGGTGGATTTCATCTTTCCTATTCTTGGCTGGCGATTCATATTTCTGCTACGGTGTTACTTCATTTGTTTTGTATTTGATCTTTTCCAGGTATACTGACATGCATGCTGACTACACCGGACAAGGATTTGATCAGTTGTTGGATGTTATTGACAAGATTAAGAATAATCCAAATGATAGAAGGATTATACTCTCAGCCTGGAATCCTTCTGATCTTAAACTGATGGCACTTCCACCTTGCCACATGTTTGCTCAGGTTAGTATTGAGTTGTGATTTTTTTTTTTGTCTCTGCTTTCTTTGTACTTAAATTAAGCCTTGTCCAATATGAATGTTTTCAGTTCTATGTAGCAAATGGGGAGTTATCATGTCAAATGTATCAGCGCTCTTGTGACATGGGCTTGGGTGTGCCATTTAATATTGCCTCTTATGCTCTTCTGACTTGCATGATTGCTCACGTTTGTGGTATGATTTTGCCACTGAAACCGATACTACATGCCACAATTGTATGATTGTAAAAACCTATCTTAATTTTTTTCTTCTATCAGATCTTGTTCCAGGTGATTTCATCCACGTGCTTGGTGATACTCATGTTTATAGCACTCATGTCAGGCCCCTGCAAGAGCAGCTTCAGAAACTGCCAAAGCCTTTTCCGGTGAGTATAGTGTGAGGCATTTCTAGTTCACCACCTCATTCCTTGTAGAGTATTTTCTTACCATATTGAAATGCAGATTTTGAAGATCAATCCCGAGAAAAACAATATAGATGCCTTTGTGGCTTCTGATTTCAAACTCATAGGCTATGATCCTCACAAGAAAATAGAGATGAAAATGGCTGTATAGAGCTCTATTTTAGGTTCTGTAAACCCAGAGTCTCCAGTCGAATTTTGGACAGCATCTTCTCAGTTTTAAGGTAAACTTATGATTTTGATTACACTATATTAAGTTGGTGTGCATCCTTTTCAGTTTCCATATAGATGCTCTGTTTTTAGCTACTTGTTTCGACCGAACACATTGTTTTGATAATGCTTACGTATGGTTTTTAGCAGTGTGGGTCATACATGCTGCTAAATAGTTTCATTCGATTCCATCGCAGCATTTGACTTGCACGAAAATGAACAATTTTTTTCTGCGAGACTGACTGTTTATGTTGTGCGATATTTTCAGGGTCAGTTACTGGAGGCTTATGGTGATGTAATGACTTATACCGATAGCAAAATAAAAAAAAAGAAGAAGATTTGCTAGTTGGATACAATTTGAAGATGATATGTAGTGAGAATCCTTTAGTTCCACATGGTTGTTGGGTGGTTCTAAGGTGATTTAGGATACTGTATTTTCTTGTCCTGAAAGTTTATGTTTTATCATTTTTTTTGAGGTTTCATGTCACATGAACCAATCACTTTCTCTGAATTTGCCTTAACACATTCTTGAAATAGACTCTGGGATTTGAAAGACCAAAATGAAAGTGTTTTATTTTCTTTTTTGGTGCATTATTTGAATCAATTTCTATAAATGGGTTTGAATTAGTCTTTTTAGCTAAAGTATAATGGAAGTCCTTGTACTATGAGTCGGATTGCATTATCCCTCATTATTCAAAGTTTTTGTAAGTTAGATTAAGCGTAAATTAGTCCTTTTGTTAGAAAATCAATTCATTTTTATTGTTAAAAGTAGGTTCGTGCATGTTAGCATGAGGAGGTATGTAATTATCTGGTTATTTCATCAACCGTGTTATTTTTTGACAATAGAATTGGATGAAAGTTTTAACCGAAAAGATAAATTTTCTCTTTGATATAATCTATGTGGATTAATTTGTTCATTTTTTAAATAGAGTAAAATGTAATTTGACTCTTAATACAAGAATTTCTATGATACTTTCATCGTCTATTTACGATTTATCACTGATTCGAACTTTAACTTCTTCTTTACCTTTTGCTGGAGGAAGTCAATTAGGCCTTTCAATGCAGCTTCAGGATCCTCATTCATAAGTAACTGCTCACCAATTTCTGCAGGTGTCACTGATGTTTTAGCCAACAGCTCTTTGGTTATGGACATAAGAGGGTGATGATCATTTACCCCAAGGTAATTAACTGCCAATGTGTCGAAACCACTAGGGCTGCAGTACGACATATGGATATGAACATCCATCCGACGTGGTCGTAACAGAGCCGGGTCTAATCGGTCTTTATGGTTCGTTGTGAACACTATGATCCTCTGTTCTCCACAGCTTGACCAAAGTCCGTCGATAAAATTCAGCAATGCAGATAGTGTCACCTATGGAAAACAGAAACATAAAAGGTTGATCTAAGAACTTAGGAAATTCTTTTTGGTCATTAGCTTGTTAATGGTAATAGTTTTAAAATTTTCGTGGTAACAACTTTTAAGTTTTAACTTTTTAACATTTATATATTCTGTCAATTTAGTCTTTATTCTAAAAATATTTAACTTTCAATATTTATGTATTGTGTAATTTGGTCTTTTTCTATTTTTTTCTATTTTTTCATTGAAGGTTAATTTTAAATGAATGAGAAATGATAAAAATTATAATTTTGGATTTTGAGTGTTTACATTTTTTGGGTATATTTTTAATCAAATTTAGTTGATAAATTTATTTTTTAGTTTTTATGTGAAAGGTTCATAAAAAAAGTAAAATTGCAAAAAAAAAATTATGTCAATGTTGAGAGTTAAATTTTTTCAAAAATAATATTAAACTCACACAATGTATAAATGTTAAGATTAAAAACTGTAATTTAAAAAGCTTACTTGGCTTGTTCTGTTCGGCTTGACAGCAACACCGAGTTGTGGTTCGGTTTGCCGATCATGCAACTCAAGGCCGCAATCGATATCCTCGACTACGAGTATCGATCGGTTTCCAGTTGCGATCAGTACTCTTCGGAGATCAGAGTTTCTATGAATATGAGTGAGTTCCAAGTCGTCAATGTCGAAGTTGAGATAATTTGCCATCGCGGCGATCAAACTCGATTTACCGGTACCAGGAGGGCCATACAACAAATACCCTCGTTTCCATGCCTTCCCTACTCTCCTGTAATAATCTTTCCTCTTCACAAACCTCTCAAGGTCTTCCATTATCGTTGCTTTGAGTTCCGTATTCATTACCAGTATTCCGAAATTCGCAGGGTGATCGAGTTTGATCGGTTGCCATGTTTCAGCTCACCAACGTATCTTCTCATATGATCATTACCCAAAGTATGTAGCTTCAATGTCTTTTTCTCTTCCATTAAACGCTTTGATTCTTTCAACACGAAAGGCAAATACGGATCCAAAACCTTCTCCTTATGTTTCTTATGAAAACTAAGCACGAAAGATCGTTTTTCGGACCGAACATTCGAAGACTGACCTTGAAACACAACGTTTTTCGACTCAACTTGTCTTGTAACTTGTCTCCATTTGAACTTCACCCCTCAAAAACATCAACAGTTTCTTGGTTTTTGCTTTTTGGCCATGGAAACAACAATCTTAGTCTCCTTTTCACCCATGCTTACCTTATAAAGCTTCATGGAAGAACAGGTTTTGGTACCTAAATAGATTTCAGCAGCTTTATATATCTGATTTCTCGTTAAACGTACCGTCGAATTCTTCGATGATTAAAGTTGTCTGAAAGGAAAAAGTTTTGAAAAACATACTTATGTTGTTAAAGATATAAGCTTTAAGTTCATATGGTAATAGGTTACGAGCTACTGTTTGAATAACCATGGCTGAAGCAGCAAATGAAGCTGCTGTTGACATAACTGTTTGGGCTGAGGGCTTGTTGTTTTTGGCAAACATGTTTGGTGGGTGTTTTCTTCTTCTTCTTGGTTTTGCCTCTGTCAATGGCTTTCTTGTAGCTGCCATGGATTTAAGATTTAAATGCAGATTGTGTGATGACAAAAACAAGAGTTTCGATTTTGGTAATAATTTTGTAGGAAGGCTGTCTTTCGATTCTCCCCAAGTTCATGCTTTTGTATGTATTTGGGGTTGAATAGATTTGAATACATTTGGCACTTGTCCTTCTCTTGCCAAATGCAAACAAATGAAATTCATGTTTGAATCCATTTTAGTTTCATGGAGTCACAGAATTTAGGTTAGATTCTGGTTTTTATTATTTATTATATTCATTTAATCCTTACAATTTAATTTCTCATAAATTTATCAATTTCATTAGTTAATCTAAATAAAAATAAAAACAAAATATTTAAATTTTTTTATTTTTGTAGCATATCAAAATGTGAGGTTTAGATGTGTTATCATGCTATTGATTATTAGTGCCATATCATCATATTTTAAGAATTTTAGTTAGTTTCCTAAGAAAAAATCAAGCTAACTTACGGTTTTCAAATTTAATTATTAGATTGGTCCCTTAGTTACCAAATAAATATAAATATTCCCTAGAGTTAATATACAAAGTTTAATCTCTCCGACTAGAGTTGTCCATGAGCTGAGCTCTAACAAAATTGTAGACTCGATTAATATTCGAAAAATGGGTCTAAATTTTTGTCCAAGCCCAACACGGATAAAAATGTTAAAACCTGGACCCGATCCATATTAAATTTTTTAAATAAAAAATTTAAAAATATAATACACCAAATGTACTAAAAATATTAAAATAAATGTTTCCCATCAAATTGAAAATAAAAAAATATTATTTATATTTAAATAAAACTAAGATAAGTACAACTTAATAAGTAAATACATCTAAAATAGTAGCAAAATAAATAATAAAATAATTATTATATAATATCCAAACATTAATAATAAAATAATAGCAAAACAGTGAAAAAAAACAAAAAAAAAAAACAGCAACATGAAAAAATAAACAACAAAACAACAGCTTATTTTAGTCACCCAGATTTTGACTTGATTTTATGTTTTCTATCCTGATACTACTCCAAACCCAATTCTAGAATTAGATGGAAACTCGACAATTTGTGTTATTTTGCCATCCCTATTCTAGTGCATTTTCAGATTGATAATTAACTTCAACCATATTTCATGCCCATGAAAGAGTGTATGTATGTATGTATGTATGTATGTACCTGCCTTGGAGATCCACATGATGGCATAAGAAGAATGAACAAAGTGCAAGCTATTAGGAGGAAAAAGTCTGCCATAGAAAGACCCAGCAACACCTGTAACGAAGCATTTGTTTTTGCCTTTCTCTATCTCCACTCTCTCGTAAAAGCAACGCAACAAGTGCTTAAAAATGGCGTTGAAATCATTACCAGGAAGATCATTCAAGAAAGCTTGTAAACATGGCGGTGGATGCTTCAACCTTCGGCATGTTTCGTCGATGAAGTCTATGATTTCAGAAACCACTAAAATGAGCATTGGGTCCAGCTGAGCAACCGAAATCTGCAAAGTTCAACCACTCTTTAGCACCAGGCAGCATTGCATTGTAAAGCTCTGTTATGTTTTACTCGTTCAACTCTAAATTTAATAGAAACCAATGTGGAAAAAAGATTGAAATGAAATACGAGATAGTGAAAGATAGTGAGAGAGAGAGCGTATGTATATATATAACTTGATGAGAAGAACTGTTGCCGTAGCTATATTTTCCCACTCCACCATTCATGTGTAGAACTTTATCTCTAGTTTCTTTTCACTTTTTGATTGTTTTAGATTTGATTTATTTTCATTGTATTTATAGACATTATTATCTACCTATATTTATTTGAACAATCTGCTGAGGGACATCAAACAATCCCGAGGATTTGAAAAAAGTCAGGAGGAAAAGAAAAATCCGCATTTAGGGTTCTTTTGGATGGCAAAAAGAGTTTGTTTTTCAAGGCAAAAAATCCCCCGTTGAAGGTAGAGGTTGTCTTTGGATCGTACTAGTGAGGTGAGATTCAATCAATTGACCATAGTTTTTTAACTGAGACTAAAGGGTCCGATAGAGTTCGCTTAGATGTGATATTAACACATTTTATAATCATAGACAGCTCAAGATAGAAGCAAAAGAATGACTTGGTTTTTAATAACAAGGACGGAAAGGGTTTGGAGGCTTTGTTCCTTTGTAAAATGAGATCCATGTTCTGGATCAATGCCTTGGAAGGCCATGAATCGATTAAAGAAGCATGCTGGTGGATCTGTCCTCTCTTTTGTGACTTGGGTGCCTCGATTTCTCGGTACAGAGGTAGTATTTCTTGGACGACTCCTGCTTCGAATTCGTTTAAATTCCTCGTCTCGTGGCAAACCGGGACCGTCTGGCCGTGGAGATGTTTTAAGGTCTCTGGCCCTTTAGGTGTTCTATGCTCTAATAGTGCCGAACTCCATGCAATTTTCTATCTTTGCTTCTTCCCAATGGTCTCGATGCATGTCTTTAGTGATTGAGTCTGATTCAATATAAGAATGGTCGACCTTGGAAACTATGGAGGATCTTTTTCCATCGGTGACATTAACAGTATATCTGTTAATCATGTATAGCTGATTCCCTTGCTAAACTTGGTGTTAACAGGCCAGTCCTCTTTGTGGCTTGGTTGTAGCTTCTTGCACGTTTGTACTTTTTCCTTTTATTAATAAAATCAATTTTGCTTAGCCAATATATATATATATATATATATATATATAAAATTTTGTGAATAAATTTTAAATTGTTCAACGTTAAAATAAAATTTCAATTATTTTTATTATTAAACTAAAATTCATTAATTGAGTAATTTTATTAAATTAAATATTGATTAGTTTTGTCTATTAATTTTTATATTTACATTGAATTGAATTTTTTTAAGAATGAAATATTGGTCAACCCATATTTTTCCTTTAAAAGTTCTAAAATTAATTATTCAATATTTTTATTGAAATAAAATATTGGTTAATTTTACTATCAATAAAATTCAAGTACTTATTAAAGTAAAATTTTAATTGATTTTTATTAAATTAAAAGTGGACTAAATTTTTGAAATTTTTAAATTTTTTAAATTTGGATATTCGACGAGATTTGAATTGTAATAATCGGATAATCAATTTGACACGAACTAGTTTGCACTAAATCGATTTTTTGTGTTGTTGAGTAATTTTGTCTCATATCTTTTTAATGGAAACATTCGAATATTTATATATACTATCACTGTTCATAACTTGATCTCACTATTCCTAAGACTAACCCTTTGAGTGGACCTCGAGAATGCTGGGCACATGCTCCATTCTGGGTTGCCTACCAAAGCACGTGGTCTCCATCCTGCGAGCTCCTTGGATACATGCGAATAGAGACCGCAAGCTCCCTTTGCTATCCTTTTACTGTTCGCCTCAAATACATCCATCTAGCAGCAGGTCGTTAGTAGGCGACTCAAATCCTATATGAAATTTAGTTCGATTACTACTAATGTATAACAATTTTCGTTAAATCACATACAACAATCGATTAAGACTAAATTAAAAATAAAACAAAATAAAATTAATTTCTTTAATTTTCAATGATGAAATCACATTCAACAATCAAACATTTTTTGATTGAATTAAAAAAAAACATTAAATTAATTAAAAATCGATTCCCATTAATCATATCCATCAATCAGTCCATCTTTGAAAAATCTTCAAATACATTATATATCCTTCTTTGTCAAAGACATAACTACATTAACAAATTGACATTTATGCGTTTCCATGTAGTCAAAGACATCTTCTTTAAACCTACGAAACAAGTCATCCATGATGTCTTCACCAAAATGACTGCCCAAAATAGGTTCACCAACTGCTCTAATGTCTTTTGCAATCATTGTTGCTCGTGTTGTCTTGTCCACCACCTGCTTGGTGTCGGCTTTTTTAATGTAATCGTCCCAATCCATGTTGAAAACCTCCATGTTCCGCAGCTTGAAAGATCCTTCAGCTTCTATCACGCTTTTGATTTCTTCTGTACTTGCTGCATAATATGGCAGATCGAATGATCCCAATTTTTCTTCCTCGATCAACCCCTGCATGCACCATAAAACATATTTCGAGAGGTTTAATTTTTGTGGATCCGACATGAAAGATGTTTCATTGGTATAACACATATTTAGTAGGAGTAAATCACTCTTGCCAACACACACTAGGGGTAAAGTCAGAAAATCACCAGGGGTAAAGTTAAATAATTTTGAGGGGCAGATTTTAGTTATATTTTTTATATTTTTATAATTTTTTAAAGAATTAAATGAAAATTTTAATATTTAAGGGGTGAAGTCTAATTTTAATATGTATTTAAAAGATCAAAATTGAAAATTTTCATGGGCTCCTACTACCACCTCCACAGTAGGCACCACTCCTATGCTTTGAACCTAGATGATTTTCGAAAAAATTGAATACTCGATCAATAGATTACAACTTTGAGTTCGAAAAAAAAAAAACATTTAAGTCCTTATTGCATAATATGGCAAATAATCGGAAGATGACAATTTGTCTTCCTTAATTAAGCCTTGTATGCACCATTGTTAATGGATCATGATAAAGGGTGAGTAGATAGTATACTGGTAGTATACTTTCTTTATTTAATAAGCAGTTTAAAAAAAATTAAAATGTGTTTTTTTAAAAAATATTTATTTATTTAATATTTTATTATACTCAATAAGAAGAAATTATTTTATGTATCTTTCCCACCACAGTATTCATGGTCACTTTCCAATTATTTAATGACATTTTAGCAATTTTTTTCATTTTACTAACACATAATTTTGGTAATTTTTTTTTACTCTGAACCTCGAACCTTAAACCTTGAACCTTAAACTCGAACTCCAAACTTGATCCTTGAACTTTGAACATTGAACTTAGGGTTCGGGGTTCGCAGTTCGGGTTTAATGTTTAGGATTCGAGGTTATAGTTCAAGGTTCATGGTTTAGGTTCGGTTCCAAAGTTCATGGTTCGGGGTTCTGGATTTGGAGTGTTCAAGGTTCAATGTCCAGGATTTGGGGTTCAGAGAGTAAAGAAATTACTAAAATTATGTGTTAATGACATAAAAAAATTGTTGAAACATTATTAAATAATTGGACAGGGATCATGTTTGCTATGATGGGAAAGATCTATGAAATAATTTTTCAGTAGAAAAAGTCCATAAAATAATTTCACCCCAATAAGACACTTGTCAACCCCTACTCTTATTTATGAAATTTAAAAAACTCCACTTACGCATTAGGTGATTATCTTTTTTATGATAAGATAGACACATATTGATATGAAGTTGCTGTCAATATCAATTATGCAATTGGCTGTGTTAAGTTATTAATCGAGGCAAATGCATTAATAAAATCGTTGTTTAATCGATGCATTAGGTCATTGTCTATGGATAATTCATATACTTTCATTAAAAAGATATGACGTTGGTGTCAATATAAATATGCACCTGGTGTTATTATTTATCTAGACACAATTTGAAGACAAAAATAAAATAATATCAATAAAATTTAATTCATAACATATTATATTTAAATTTTCATGCAGCAAGTAGGTACGTGTTTTAGATATAATTTATGTCATATTAAAATTAACATTTAAAGTCTAAATTAACGATTAAATTAATAGAAAATTTTAATTGATACAATACTTGCGTTTTGAAGATTTATTTAAAATATTTTAAAATTTAGGATTAATTTAAAATTTAAGTCATAATTGATGATGCATAGTGAAATTAACCGAATAAATGAATAAATAAATTATAGTACCTCAGCTACCATGTCATGTAGTTTCAATCCAACAAATTCCCAAATGGTAAGGGGATCATTGCTCTTGATGCTGCCCATGGTGGTTAAAAGCATGCGACCATTGGGGACAATCTCATCGGCTCGACACCTTAGAAACAATGTGAAATCTCTTTTGAATTGATCCAAGTATGCTTCAAACACTGCACGAGGGCTTGTTTTGGCTACACAAATGTTGCCCTTGTTCAATGCTGTTCCTGCTTTGGTAACCAACTCCATTGGTGCCTACAAAATCAATGAGTTGATTCCTAACTATATATTATACCATATGGTTTTATATGATTTATACTGTAACAATATATTGAACTCAAGCTCATTTATATTTGTAGGATTGACTCAGACCCATTTTTATGTTTTGAATTTATCTTAAATCTAATTCTATTTATAATTTTTATACTTAAATCTGATTGTTTAATAATTTTCACATCTATTTTACGGTTCATATTTAAGATTTGTAATTATACTACTTAACAATACTCAAATCTGATCATGAATTAAGAAAAACCCTTTTTGACTCCAACTCGTTTGCCCTAAAAGTTTACATTTTTTTTTCTTTTATACTAATATTTTATTTAAACCCGACACCGACACCGACACAAAACTCGACAAAACTCGACAAGTTGAGGTTACTTTGTCATCCTTATTCTGGTGCATTTTCAGATTGATAATTAACTTCAACGATATTCCATGCCCAAGTATTTATGTATGTATGTATAATGTACCTTGGAGATCCACATAATGGCATAAGAAGAATGAACAAAGTGCAAGCTATTAGGAGGAAAAAGCCTGCCATAGAAAGACCCAGCAACTCCCGCAACGAAGCATTTGTTTATAGCAAACTTGTTGCCTTTCTCTATCTCCAATCTATCGTAAAAGCTCGGCAACAAGTACTTAAAAATGGCGTTGAAGTCATTACCAGGAAGATCATTCAAGAATGCTTGTAAACATGGCGGTGGATGCTTCAACCTTCGGCAAGTTTCGTCAATGGTTTCTATGATTTCAGACACCACTAAAAGAGCATTGGGTCCAGCCGAACAACCCAAATCCGCAACCTTCAAGCAATCTGCACCAGGCAGCATCGCACTACAAAGCTCTGTTATGGTTTCTTCAAGCATTGGCTTCACCATTGATATCACTGTCCCCTGAAACCCAAGAACAAAAAGGATAAAGTGTATATATGTATCAAAGAAACTCACTAAGACCTCAGGTTCAGGTCATGTGGACGTAGGAAAAACAGTGTTGGAAGAGCTTGTCTTCTGAGATCCAATAAGACTAGAAGACCGTGGAGAAGGAAGGGGCAGGCAAGGGACCCCCTCAATTAAAAATTGCTGCTTTAGACATCCTAAATTTCATAAATTCCTAAGTTAATATATAGGTACATTATAGTTTGGCCCCAAAAAATAGTAGAATTTTAATTTAGTCCTTTTGAAAACCATAAAGATATAAGCCAATACAATTATGAAATCAAATTTTTTCTCTTAATTTTTAGTATTTTTAGTTAGATTTAAATTTTTTGAGGAGGAAAAAGCTGAAAATCAAGAAGAAAAATCTAATTTATCATTCTCCTATTGGAAATTGATAGAAATGATGTGGAACCACAGTTTCATATAATTTCTTCTCTATAACTTAATCTTGATCCCCCTTAAAAAAAATTTAGCTTTGCCCCTGGTGTACTGGATAATAAGAGAGATATAAAAAATGATGAAAATAAAATATGGTCATGTCAATTCTCAATACAACTAGTTCAATACTATTCTCCGGACCGGTACCTCAACCAATTCCCAATCCTGTCCAGTTCAAATAACATTGAGTAAAAATATTAATTTTCATTTTAGAGAGCCCTAACCTTTACCAGCTCCCTTAACGCTACCCTTAATTTGTTTGATTTGAACTTTAAATTTAATCAAAATTTAATATAACTACCAAATATCAAAGGATACAAGAAAACAATGAAAATAAAATATGAGATTAGAGAGAAGTAACTTGAAGAGATGAATTTTTGACATAGCTATATTTGCCCATTCCTCCATTCATGTGAAGAACTTGCTCTACCTTCATTGCTGTACTTTGAAAAAAAAATGGAAAGCTAATTAAGGCTCTTAGTTAACTCCAATTTCTTTTTTTACTTTGGTTGTCTTAAGCTTACTATATTTTCATTGTATTTATAGGCACTAAGCAACATATATTTTATTGTTTCAACATCTAGTTTTGTTAAATCAAATGTTGGACCATCATTTAATGCTCACCCTTTTTTTAATATACATTTAAATTTTACATTCTACTAATATTTTAACAAATTAAATATTATTGCATTTAATCTTGATATAATATTTACAACATATTAATCAAGAATCGAAAATATTGTATTTATATATATTTTATTGGTACAACCACAATTGAAAGTACAAAAGATATAATTCAATGATTATCATTGGAATTAACTTTGCATGATCGAATTGATAATCAAAATAATATCCAAATCTCGATGAAAATGAATTTGGAAAGGACTGACGGAATTTATATCGAAATAAAATCTAAACCTAGAACTCACATGTGGTATTTAAGTATGGTGCGTGGGACTTTTCTCTATTTTTGGGTTGATTGAGCCTTAGCTTTTTTATCATTAATTAATTGTTGCTATTGCAACAATGATGAATTCATACATTTGAGTACATCTAAATGTGTTTCCCTCAATTTTAAAGGGTAGATAAAATATAATGGTAGAAATAAATGTTATATAAAAAAAAACATGATGGGAATTGAATATCAAAACTCCTATTACCTCAACCTAGAATGGAACATATAGTCAATTTAAACAAATATATTATATAAAAATACATGTATAAAACTAAATTAATTTTATGTTAATATAAATATATTATAAGATAAATTATATCCTATAGTAGTAAGTTGTAATATTTTAAATTTTAATCTAATTAGTGTTAATATAAATGATGAAGATGATTTTTATGAAAATTATAGAAAAAATAAGAGAATCTCATACCTTTGAATTCAAAATTTTTATGCCATTTCTCTAAAAAAAAAATGAGGTGATGACGTAGTATCATGTCATCATATATTGATGGAACCTAATTTCAAAAGTAAATTGAGATAATCTCATGTTCCAAGATTAATGTGGACAAAAAAAGTTCAAGGATCAAATTGAAAAGAGTGGTCAAGTTCAGGAACTAAATGTTACTTTTATCTTAGGACAAATTTCACCCTAAGTGTGTACATTTCATGTCAATTTCGCTTTGGTTCTTCTTCTTCTTCTTCTTTTTTTCCTTTTAGCAATTTCGCTCTCAACCTTTCATTTTGAGTCAATTTGTTATGATTTTTAACAGAAATGATGGCTTGGCCGTTAAAAGTTTGATTATACTAATATGACAACATGCATGATTGTCCATGTATAATTCAGCAAATTTTTGTCACATGTAATAATTTAATTCGTTGATGGAAATTTCTTTAATAGAGACAAATTGGTAGGACTAAAAAATATTAACGAAATTATGAAAGTTTAGATACCACTTTAATAAAAAAAAAAGTTTAGTTTCTTAAATGAAAAAACATTTTAGTTTGAGGGTCAATTTTTAATTTAAGCCAAAAATATATAAAAAGATATTTTTTTTTATTAAAAAAAAAGTGTCGCTTGGTTGATGAAATACAAATGTATTACCACACCAACTCCATCACACTTTTAACAATCTAACAACCATTTCCATTTAAATCACGACAAGTTGTTTCAAAATAAAAGATGAGACGTGGCGAAATTACTTTAAAATAGAAAGAGTTAAGATCAAGTTAACACAACGTATAAAATTTGAGAGCTAAATTTTTCATGAAAACACGTGGGAGTGAATTTTTTATTTTTTTGAATTTTTTTTATAATTTTTAAATTATTTATTGACATGTTATATAAAATAAAATAATATCCCGTTAATAAAGAAATGCAAATGGACAGCCACACATTTCGATTAAAATCACAACAATTTGACTCTCAATGAAAGACGATAACTAAATTGCTTTAAAAAAATTATGATCAAATTGACAAAACGTATATTTATTGAGGAGTAATTTTGTCATTATGTTAAAGGAAATTTTTTAACCTTTCTTAAAAATTAAAATAATTAATTTAAATCTTTTAATATTTCGTTAAATAAAATTCACATATTTAACCCTTAAAAGAATTAATAATTTAATTAAGAAAATTAACAAAATTTTGATGTAACTGTGTGCAATGATAGATAAAATGATAGGGCAGACATGCACACCAATTTTTTAGTATCTAATTTTTTTATTTTTTGAACAATTTCATTATAGGTTTTGATCATATATGTTCTTTTAACACAATACTTAGAACTACTCATAACTCATAAATAGAAGGATAATACACTTCATTGCATTCGAACCCACATCTTCCTGCATTGACAACAATTAAAATATTTGAATCTTACTTATGGAATTATTATTTTAATAAACATTGTTTTAATCATTATATATTCATTAAATAAAAGCAATCTGGTACTTTTTGAAAGGTTAATAATCAAATTTAGCTAAAAAGTAATAGTAAATTAACAAAAAATGTAAATATTGAGCGTAAAATTTATCATTATACCTAGAAATTAAATCATTTTCACTAAAATCAATTACATTTTATTATAGATGGAATCAAATATCCTTTAAAAAAACTTACTTCAGGGAGAGAATTTCGTATTTAAACTTTGTATATGACATTTTTAAGAAAACAATCACGAACCCTAAAATAATCACGAAACCTAAAATAATTCATCTTAATGAATCATAAAACAAATATAAAGAAAATTCCATCGACCCTCTTTCAATTCTCCAAATAAATTAAATTTGTTTGTGCATGTTCTAGGGGACCTTTCCCATTTATTTTATGAACACAAGTTGCATGTGATTACATTTTTATAAGTCCTATATGTATGTCAAAGTGTTCACATACATTCTTCAAAATAATAACACCAACATCAAATATTATTAAAAATACCATCACATGGACCGTCATTAGTGAAACCCTAAATACACCTTGGTTTTAATTTAATTTAAATATACATGGATTTCATCACTACCCTTATGTCACATATAGTTGGACATAGTGTATAAAGATAGCTACAAAATCTTATTTAAATGTACTTCCATTAGTTTTTCAAACTTAATAAAGTTTGCATGAATAAATAATTTAATTAATTTTAACTCTAGAATGCTAATTATTTGATGGATAAACTATTAAAATAGTCACTTTTGTTTGCTTTAAGTTACATTCTAGTCATTTATGCTTAAAATGTTGCATTTTAGTTACTTAAGTTATTGTGTTATAACATTTTAGTCACTGAGCTATTAATTACCGTTAAAAATGTAACGGTAAGCTGATATGGCAAATTGAATCATCAAAATGAAAATTTTAGGTTAAATTCTACAATTGGTCCCTATATTTTTTCATTTTAAACAATTTAATTTTTTTCTTTTATGTTCTTTTAACTTCTTTTTTTTTTTTTTTACTTTCCATTCTCTTCTGCTACTTCCTCTGTTTTCCTCCCTTCTTTATTTCTTTTAACATATTTTTTCTATGTTTTCCATTTGTTAAACTAGCCCACAAGCTTGCCTCACTCGAAAAAAATAAATTGTTCAAAAAAATAAAAGTATATGAATCAGTTTTAACAAATGGAAAACATAGAAAAACTACGTTAAAAGAAATGGAAAAGAGAAGAAAACAAAAGAAGAAGCAGAAGAGAAGGAATTTTAAAAAAAATAATAGCAAAAAAAATTGCTCGAAAGGAAAAAAATATGGGAATTAACGTGCCACGTCAACTTATACCGTTACACTATTAGCAACAATAAACAGTTTAGTAACTAAAATGTTATAACGTGATAACGTAAGTAACTAAAATATAACATATCAAACAGAAATGACTAAAATGTAATTGAAGTAAACAAAAGTGACTATTTTAATAATTTACCCTTATTTGATTTAAGGTTTAATATACCACATTATTATATGATTTCAACAACCTACATTTTGTCTATGACTAACTGACCTTAATTAATTATGTACTTAGTTTTTCAATCTGTCGTACTCAAATGATTCGATACATATATATACAATCATATTCCATTGCTTGTGATTGATTATATTTAATACCATCATCCTTGTTTATCAAGGAAATATATTGAGGGTTATAATCTCATGTATCTCGTGAATTTATGGAAATAATATATAAAATTTTTCATAATAAATACGTTAAAATATATTATAGGATGTTGTACTTTTTATAAATTTAGAATTTAGTTCTTATATTTTTATTTTTAAAATTTTAGTTATTCAACTTTTGATTTCAAAGTTTAGGTCCAATTGTTAACATTTTTTTGTTAAATTTGTTGGTGTGACATTTTGAATAATAATAATAATAATAACTCATTTGGTGGCAAAATATTAAAAATATCATTGTTATGAACCTGAATTTAATAAAATAATTTAAATAGTGTTAACAATTGAACCTAAATTCCTAAAAATAAAAGTAAATGAACTAAATTCTAAATTACCAAAGAGTATAGGGAGTTATAGCATATTTTAATTACCTAATAAATAAATAGGTATTTGTTGAAGTGAGGTCGACTCCATTAAGAGGGTTTTATCTCCAAACTCTGAGTTTCTGAAGAGACAATGGATTCATAGAGTGAAAACATCTTGTCGGGTGCATAGGAACACGAACCATGCACAACGTTGGATTCAAATCCATACCCTATAACTTATAAAGCATTTTTTAACGAGAATGCTACGACTTGTGTTAGCTTTTGTTGAGGGAAGGCTGGCTCTTGAGGAACACACTTTGTAGACTTATTTGGACAAAGTCGGCCTCTCCTCAACTAGCTAAAGTGGTAACATTCTCACTAGTCCGTTGAATTCTAGTTGATGATACTTCATGGACTTCTCTCAAAGAAGTCTACCTCTCTTAAAAATATATTGTTTAATATGTTAATTAAATAAATTTTACAATTTATTATTTAATTTCAATTAAATTTATATTTTACTTTTTTGCTATAACTAATGTATTCTCGATGGTAAAGGCTTAACCAGACCATCATTATTTCAACCAAGCCTATTTTTTAGTGAAGTAGCAGCAAATGATGCGAAGGTGGCTGAGATTGGTGCGGTGAAGGTTGCTCTAGCTAGAAGTTTTTTTAGCTATGAATTGGAAGATTAATGATTCTTTATTTATTGAAATAGGTTCATTGGTGGTGTTTTCATGGTGTGTTAACAAGGTTATGAGACCTTGGGCGCTTCAAGCAATTTTTGCAGATATTGAAAATGATATGTTAAAAGCTGGAACTGTCGTTTTCTCATTGGTGGATAAGAATGGTAACGAAATGGTTTTCTCCTTGGTGATGGCAAGTGTTAATCGGGCACAAATGTTTAAAGCTTGGTGGTGAATATTTGTTTTGTTGTATTGCAGGTTTTTTTTAGATGGACTGTGTTCTAAGATTGTTTGCTATAATTTTGAATTTTGGCTGCTGCTCTATTTGTCTTTGACGACAGTGCAGTTTGAATAAAGCAAAAAAAAAAAAAACTTACAATATGGATAAATTGGATTTGATGTTAAAAAAAAAGAGAAATAATCCTCTAAGTATGAGCAAAATTTGATTCGAATTGAAAAAATAAAAATAAAATTTGAATTTTGAGTTAATCGAATTGAGTTATTCAAATTATTCTAGTCAACTAGAATAACTTGAGTGAAGTTTCAAGTCGAGTTGAATTTCACAATTTGAATAACTCGAATAATTTGAATAACATATTGATGTAAATATCCTTTTGGTTGCTATCAACTTTGAAAATAAGTAAAGTGGTTTCTCTCAACAAAATTACAAAAAAATTCAAAATAGTTTTCAAAAATTCAAAATAATTATAAAATTCCAAAATTTATATTTTTAAAAATTATAAAATTCTAAAAATATATTTAAAATTTAATATTTAAAAAATTCCCAAAAAATTTGAAATAATAATTTTGGGACCTAACTAATGATTCAAAATTATCATACTTAAGTATCTTTTTTTTTTTGCTTTGAAAATTTTTTCAAATATATATGGTTTCAAATTTATGGGCTCTAACATAAAATTAGTCATATTGTAACAATATTTTTATTTCATGTTTTTAATTTTTTTAATTTAACTCAAATAATTTCACTTGATTCGACTCAAATTTCATTTCACTCTACTTGATTCGAAAAACTTTCAAATTGAGTTAGGTTTATAAAATAGGACTCGTTAACTCGATTAACTCGAAATTTTTTCACTCAATTCGATTGAACACTCACTCCTATAGTCCTCCTAAATTTTATTGACATAATTTTTTTGACTCATTATATCCAAGTTGTCCATGCGGTTAAGGGTGACTTGGAGGCCATGGAGGTTCAGTATGATAAGGAAGATCTAGGGTTGATTCTACTTTGTTCGTTGCCCCCGTCTTATTCAACCTTTAGAGACACGATTTTATATAGCCGTGAGTCCCTCACAGTTGATGAGGTTTATGATTCTTTAACCTCGTATGATAGGGTGAAACATCTTGTGGTTAAACCCGACTCTCAGGGAGAGGGTCTCATTCGTGGGAGACAAGATCGGAATGCTGATGATGATCGTGGTAGGACACAGGAACGAAATCCTCGTGGTAAATCTAAGGGTAGATCGAAGTCTTCAAACAGAGGTAAAACTTATAACTTCTGCAAAAAGAAAGGGCACATTAAATCTGAATGCTATAAGCTACAAAATAAGATTAAAAGGGAGGCTGCAAACCAAAAGGGAAAACAACCAGAAAATTTTGGTGAAGCTGATGTTGTAGAAGACTACAGCGATGGTGAACTTCTAGTCGTTTCTATCAATGATTCTAAAGTAAACGAGGAGTGGATACTTGATTCAGGCTGCACCTTCCACATGAGTCCCAATCGGGATTGGTTTACAACTTACGAAACAGTGTCTAAAGGTGTTGTTTTGATGGGAAATAATGCTTCGTGTAAAATCACAGGTGTTGGAACAATTAAAGTTAAGATGTTTGATGGAATTGTCAGAACACTTAGAGACGTACGGTATGTTCCAGAATTGAAAAGAAATTAAATTTCGTTGAGTACTCTTGATTCAAAAGGGTATAGATACACAGCTGAAAGTGGGGTTTTAAAAATTTTCAAAGGGTCCCTTGTTGTGATGAAAGGGCAGAGAAAGATTGTCAAGTTATATGTTTTGCAGGGTTCTACTGTTACTGGTGATGCAGTTGTCGATTCCTCTTCCTTGTCAGATGATGATATTTCTAAACTTTGGCATATGCACCTAGGGCATATGAATGAGAATGGTATAGTAGAATTGAGCAAAAGAGGACTTCTTGATGGGCAAGGAATTTGCAAACTAAATTTCTGTGAGCACTGTGTTTTTGGGAAGCAAAAGAGAGTTCGATTCACTAGAGGAATCCATAACACGAAGGGAACGTTGGAGTATATTCATTCTGATCTGTGGGGGCCATCCAGAGTACCTTTAAGAGGTGGAACTAATTATACGCTAACCTTTATTGATGATTTTTCCAGAAAAGTTTGGACGTTCTTCCTGAAGCAGAAAAGCGATGTGTTTTTCGCATTTAAGTCTTGGAAAATTATGATTGAAAAACAGACGGGTAAACAGATAAAACACCTCCGCACAGACAATGGCTTAGAGTTCTGTTCTGATGAGTTTAATAGATTGTGCAAGTCAGAAGGGATCATGAGACACTTGACAGTTCGTCATACTCCACAAAAAAATGGCGTTACAAAATGAATGAACAGAACGATTATGGAGAAGGTTTGATGTATGTTGTCAAATGCCAACTTACCGAAGTCATTTTGGGCAGAAGCAGCCTCCACTGTATGTTTTTTTATTAACTGATCTCCATCCTTTGCCATTGAGAAAAAGACTCCACAAAAGGTATGGTCTGGTAATCCTGCTAATTATTCTAATTTAAAGATTTTTGGGTATCCTGCGTATGCTCATGTTGATAATGGAAAATTGGAACCGAGATCCATTAAATGAGTTTTTCTTGGTTATAAAGCTGGTGTAAAAGGGTATAAATTATGGTGTCCTGAAAATAGAAAAGCTGTGATTAGCAGAGATGTTATTTTTGATGAAACTGCTATGCTATCTAACTTATCTCTCAAAGACTCTTCTAATAAAGAAAAATAAAAGCAGGTGGAGCATCAGATTAATATAGAGTCAACTCCTCAAGCCAGAACAAAAATTGAGAATAAAGTTGCTTCTTCACCACAATACTCTATCGCCAAAAACAGAACTAGAAGAGAAATTAAACCTCCAAAGAAGTATGCCGAGGCTGATCTAGTTGCTTATGCTTTAAATGTGGCTGAAGATATAGATGCGAATCAAGAGCCATCTAATTATTCTGAGGTGGTTAGCTGTGAAGACTCAGAAAAGTGGATATTTACTATGCAAGAAGAGATGGAATCACTCCACAAAAACAGAAGATGGGACCTTGTGAAGCTTCCTAAAGGTAAAAAGGTTGTTCGTTGTAAATGAGTGTTTAAAAAAAAAGAAGGGACTCCAGGAGTTGAAGAACCCAGATATAAAGCAAGGCTTGTTGCAAAGGGTTACAGTCAAATTCCAGGAGTGGACTTCACAGATGTGTTCTCTCCAGTTGTTAAGCATAGTTCGATTTGAGCTTTGCTTGGTATTGTAGCCATGCATGATTTGGAGCTTGAGCAGTTAGATGTAAAAATTGCATTTCTGCATAGAGAACTTGAGGAGGATATTTACATGCAACAACTAGAGGGTTTTATAGTCTCAGAAAAAGAGGACTATGTTTGCTTGCTGAGAAAGTCCCTTTACGGTTTGAAATAGTCACCAAGACAGTAGTACAAGAGCAAAAGATAAAGAAGAGATAAGAAAGGTCAAAGCCCAACTAAGTGAAGAATTTGAGATGAAAGATTTAGGACCAGCAAAGAAGATACTTGGTATGGAGATTCTCAGAGATAGAAAAGCAAGTAAATTATACTTAAGTCAGAAGGGGTACAATGAGAAAGTTATTTGCAGGTTCAATATGCAGAGTACATGTCACATGTTCCATACTCTAGTGCAGTGGGATCTCTCATGTATGCTATGGTTTGTTCACGTCCAGATTTATCATATGCAGTCAGTGCAGTTAACAGATACATGGTGAATCCCGGTAAAGAACATTGGAAAGTAGTTCAGTGGATTTTAAGATACTTACGAGGCACTATTGATGTTTGCTTACAGTTTGGAAGAACTAAAGATGGAGTCATATGGTATGTTGATACTGATTTTGCTGGAGACCTTGATAGAAGAAGATTTCTCACAGGTTACGTCTTTACAATCGGAGGTTGTGCAATTAGTTGGAAAGCCACTTTGCAAACTACAGTCGCTTTGTCTACCACTGAAAGTGAGTACATGGCGATTCATCGAGGCTTGTAAAGAAGCTATTTGGTTGAAGGGACTATTTAGTGAACTCAATGAAGACCTTCAAATCAGTACAGTATTTTGTGACAGACAGAGTGCCATCTTCCTTACAAAAGATCAAATGTTTCATGAGAGAACAAAACACATTGATGTTTAGTATCATTTTGTTCGTGATATTATTGCTCGTGGTGATATTATTGTGAGCAAAATTAGTACTCATGAAAATCCTGCAGATATGATGACTAAGTCACTTCCTATAACCAAGTTTGGCATTGCTTAACTTGGTTGGTGTTCATTGTTGAAGTTAAACCCTTAAGGGGTTTTATGGAAGAGGTGGAGAACTTGTTCATTGAGAGTTCGCGATGAAGAACTTGTTCATTGAGAATTTGTGTCAAGGTAGAGATTGTTAAAATTAAGTGACTCGAATTCTTATTTAAATAAAATACGATGGAAAATAAAATAAAAATAAAATCCATATAGAACTAGACTTCTTTTATTTTATTTTAAAATAAGGTTTTTTAAACCTTATTAAATTCCATCTATTTTATATTAATTAGGATAAGGTGTTTCAATCCTACTAGAATATGGCTTTACAAACTTATAAATAGACATAGTCTATTCCTTTTGTATTGATTAAAATTTTCGACATAGTGAATTTTCTTCTCTTCTGCCCATGGTTTTTTCCCGAAAGGGTTTCCATGTAAAATTTGTGTGTTCTTTATTTTATTTTATTTTCCACAGCTAAAATTGAATTATAGATTCTTAAGGTCAAATTACAATTTTACCATTATATTAACTTAAAATTTTATAATTTTTAGATGGACCAAACTATAAGTTCATCATTTTTTGAGAGCCAAAACCCTTACTTGCCCCCCGCCACCCCCTCTCTTACGACGCAACCTTTCCGTGTGATAAGGACATATGTATTTACAACTTCATCCATATATTTTAAATATGATCTGTCATATCCAAAGTTATATTTAACACCTAAATTAATAGCTAGGTTGTAGAATTAACAAAAGATTTTAACAACCAAAGTTTTTTGTCATGTTGTGGTATTAGATACTTTTTCTTTATTTTCTTCGACCCTAAAAATAAAAAATAAACAAATAAAAAGGCTTAATCAATCTTATAAAAATTAGTTTGGTGGTTGAATTGAATTGGTTAGGCCATTAATTCTCAATTCAATCAATTCAAATTAAATATAAAAAACAATAATAAAAAAATAGAAAAATATTAAAAAATTATAAATCAATTCAATCGATTTAACCATCAATTTTTTTGTCTCAATTTCTAACTTTTTATTATCAGTTCACAACAATTTACTCTGCATCTAATTTTATGCTACGAAATGATTTACCTATTCTCGATCCAACCAATTTACTACCTCTTTCTTTCCCAAGTGCTATCATTTCATATTTAAACTAACCAACCAAAACACTTTTTTTTTCTTTCTCAACAACTAAGTTTAACAACCCAATTTGTGTTTAAGATATAATGTTAATAATGATAAAATAATACAACAATCGAGTTCTTCACAGACACCTGTTTGACATAAGTTCAAACTATGCTACTCTTATTCTTCAGCCCGATATTGTATAAAAAATGTAAAAACTCAAGATTAAATATAATATGAAAAACAAAATAATAAACTTACCTTTGAAATTTGAAGAAAATTATAACAAAAAAAACTTTCTTTTTTAAGTAATCCCCTTGCCTGATCGACCTCGCCACCTCTCACCACCACTTTTTTCGGCCCCACCTTACCAACACCCTCCATTCTTTTGTCCCTTCTTTTTCTTTTGAATGGGTGTTGCCAGTTGTTTCCTCTCCTTCTAATGTTGCGGCCTTCATCGGCCAGCCAGCCCCTCAAATGAGCCTTTTAAAGTTCAAAATTTAAGGTTGAAGTTTCGATTAGTGGTGTAGGTTTGGACCAAGAATCTCTACGTGACAGTGGGTTATTTAGATCATGAGGTCAAGTTCTTTATCTCTAGGCTTGATTCTTCTCTCACTCGTTTACATCACTGATCTTTGCTTCTAATTAAGGTGAATATGTACTTTTATATCATAACTGTGCTCGTGACGCTCCTCGTGTTTCCTCTCTGTGTGTGATCAACATGTATGCAGATGGTATGGATGGCTTCGACTCTAGGATTCGAGTCCTGGTCTATTCAACCTCCGAACTTTTTCTCTAGTAGTGGGCCTATGAACTGATACCAGTAGTGTTGATTCTTTTGTGAACTCCACTTTTTATGAAGCTTGTTATATATAAAAAAAAATCCCATAGATGTAAGCCAACAGAAAGCTGAAACTTGTCTGCATGTTGCTCAGATTCTAATTCTCCAAGTTGGGGGAGACAACAATATGGTTGTTATCCAAATCCCATAAACTAAAAAATGAAAAGGAAAAAAAAATCATTGTTGGGACTTCGAATTTATGCCTAAACCCAACACTCGAGTGAGTTAAACCCAGCTGTCTACCTTTGTTTCTTTCTTCTTTTACATCCTCAAATTGTTACTTTTATTTTAAATTAGCCCCTAAACTTCAAAATATTCTAATTATATATCTAAATTATCCAGATTATATCAATTAAGTCATTTCATTACTAAAATCATTAAAATTAATATAGTAAAAGTAAAATGATACGTCATATTTTATGCGGTGTAATTTAAAATGAAAATTTTAAAGAAAAATTAATATAATAAAAGTAGATGTAGTAAAATTATTGGTTTTGAGGTTTTCGAAGCTATTACGCTTTATCGCTCACAATCTTTTTTTTTCAGTTTTACTATAATTTTAGTTTTTACTGTTAAAACTTATGTGGCAATGTTTTACTTTTCTTTAATTTTTTTTACTTTTAAATTATATCACCTAAAATTTGACATGTCATTTATAGTTAAATTAACAATTTTAATAATGAAAGGACCTAATTGATATAACTTTAATAATTTAGGGATGTAATTAAAATATTATTAAAATTTGAAAACCAATTTAAAATATGGATTATAGTTTGGGGTGTTTAATATAATTAACTCTTTTTCAAGTTTTTCCTAAAAAGGGGTTGCAATTTCGAGTTGTAAATTTGGGTTTCAATTAATTTTAATTCAATTCGATTTTATCATAAGGAATCAATAATCGAAATCTAAAATCATTTGAATAAATAATTCGAAATTATCTAAGTCTGAAGTAACCCAAACTCTAAATCATCTCATTCTATCCCATAATTATTTGATTTTAAAAAATTTAAACAGTAAATAAGAACAGCTTATATATGAAATCGAATTAAATCAAATTCTTGTGACAAATTTTAAAAAAAAACTTATTTTGTTATGATCTAAATTAACTCCCCAATTTACATAGAAAGGTCATGAGGCATCACTACTACTTACTTAAGATTCCATTTTCTGTATTGGGAAAAGGATACAATTTTCAAAGAACAAAAATTTGGAATACATTCCCAAACCATGATGACATTATCAGCATATACTTAGACTTTTTAGTGGGTAACACAGTTGTAAAATTATTCTTATCTTCAAAAAATCTCGTTTTCACCCCAAATATCTTCCATCTAAAAATATAATACTATATTAATAGTAGAATTTAATAAAATACAATGACTAAATTCACAATTTACATAAAGTACAGAGATTAATAGAAAATTTTGACTTTTTTAACTTGCAACTATAATTACAATTATAAAGAATACATATTTGAATCAACTATAACCAACATCAAGCGTTACAAACCACAATTATACTAATAGTATGAATATATTTGGAGAAAAATTAGAATAGTTTTGGATATGGTAAACTACATTTAAGGTCATTAAACTATTAGTAAATTTACGTTTTAATCACTTAACTTCAAAAAATTACAAAATAACTATTGAAGTATTCAAAAATTTGCATTTAGGTCATTGAACTTTTAAAAAGTTTTTATTTAAGTCATTTGGGTTATTATTTAGAAAAAAATTCAGCTAGCGAGTTTTAATCATACCTTAGATCCAAGTCAATCTGACGATCAATGTTGGAGATCGAAAAAAAATTGTTTGAATTTTTGTTTGTAAATTCATGATGTTCAAAGTTATTTAATGAAAAAAATTAATTATAAAAGACAAATAAAATGAGAGTTTGAGTAGACAGTGCGAATAGAGGGCAATTTTAGTCAAAGTAGAAAATCATATGTTGATTAAACCATGTACATATGAACATACAAAATCATACAAATTTATGAGAAAAAAGAACTTTTACTTTATTTATTCACTCTAAATCTTTCCAAGTCACCGAGTACTCTTCTTCCCTTAGTAGCTTCTTTTGCCTAGCAATGAAAGCCTCAACCGTGTTCCGAAACTGCTCGTTACTCATTCCGTCTTCGGCACATGATCTCATCGTCGATTTCTCTTCCGAACCGCAGCATTTAACGTACTTTTCGGACCCCAGCCTCCGAAGCTGGCTGCAATGTTTATCGCTTTTCGTCTTCTTCATGTTCTCCGATTGCGTCCTACGTAAATTCTTTGGACCATGCACGTCGAGACGAACTATCCTTTTCTCTTCGGCCACCACTACCCTTTTCTTCTCGGTTACGTACGGATGGGTCGCGTGGCTTTTCTCGACAAACTTTTCGTAAAGGTCGGTTTTCGTCGAATCGTGAGACGAAAACTTTCCGGCTTTTACGAAGAGAGTGATGATGATGATGTTACCGACAACGAAAACGAAACGAGGACTCACGAGAGTGACCGATAACCCACGGAAATACTCGCCTGAGTTTTTGACGGCGACCGGGAGATGAGTTGTAGTAAACCGGGAGATCACCACGAGAAGAACAAAAACCTCGACGAATCTCAGCAAATTTGCTGTGTTGTATAACTGACGATGCTTCAACATCGCATTTTTCTTCTCCGATTTAATATCAAATGCATCCATAATTTACAGTAAAAAAGCAAATAAATCGATGGAAAAACTGGGTTTTCTTTGAATTTTCTGGGTTTACAACAAAAGAGAAGTGAGGATATATGGATTATAAGATTTTAATCTGCTGTTTTGTTCGATGGCTTAGGAATATTAAGGGTACTTGCTTGAAATGTGAAGGAGTGTTATAAATAGAATTGAGGATAAAAGGAATATCAACTTTTTATTTTAATGTTTTTATATTCCTTTTTTAAAAAGAAAAACTTTATATTCCTTCAATTTAATATTTCTTTGAAAATTATGTTAGTTTTATCTTTTTTTTTATTTTTACTTAATTTAGATAATTTTATATAGATCTAACTTTAGAATAAATCTGAAAATATCTCTTGAACATCTCAATTTTACCGTCAAACACAATTCTCACGTAAGATTATTTTTTATATATATAATTACACCAAATATATACATACAATTTTAAAATTTATTTATTAAGTTAAATATTTATCTTTTAATTTGATATGACTTAATTCACAATTTTCTCTATGTTAAAGGATGTTACAAAAATTGCAAGTCAATTTTAGCCAATGAAAGAGCATCACATGACAATTACATCACATGATAATTAATCTTATTTAAAATAAAAATATTAAATTTAAATTAAACAATTAGAAAATTATAAATCAAATGTTTAAATATTAAAAATACTTTTGACTTTGACCAATTGTTGACTAGCATTAATCGATTGTTGACCTCCATTAACTGGCCATATGGCTCTATTAGAACATGTCATGTATCTTTTTTATTTTTCAGTATTATATATTATATTGATTAAAATGTAAAAAATTATAAATTTATAAAATATATTTTAAAAATTCATTGAAAAATGTTATAAAAATAAAAAATAATTTTAAACCTTTTCTTAAATTACAGTTTTTTTACATTTTTTAATAATATTATTTATTTCAACTAATTTCTTTTCACATATATTTTAATAGTTTTTATGTTTTTTCTAGATTATATATGTTTCTGAATTTTCATATATATTTTTATATTTTTAATATGTATATACATTTAATAAAAGAAAATATTTATATTTTTACGAAAAGATGACACATAACACTTTGTGATTGGTTATAAGAATTTTTTAACATTTATTAAAATTGGACTAAAAATATAATAGAAGAATATTTGAAGTACCGAATTGAAAGTTTGAGTATACTTTAATTATCAAATCGTGACAAAAACTTAAATACCAAAATAAAAAATAAATATATTTTAAGAATCAAATCATTCGATATTAATATAAATTAATATTATTTAAGAAAAATAATTAGTGAAAGGACAGTAACCAAATAACCGCCAAGTAGTACTTTATTTCTGTTATAATATATATTAAATAAAATTGTATAATATTTAATAAAATTTATTTTCTTCATTATTTCTCATTGAAAAAAAAAAGTTAGCCACGTGGTATTCAAATACATGGATATCGCACCATAAAATAAGATTCCAACACCAATTCCTTCCTCACTAAGCCTTTGCCACGTAAGCTCTACTTTTTTTATTTTCCTTTTTTAACCTTTGTTTACTGTGGTTGCGTTAGGGTTTGGGGTGATTTTATAGTAGTCGGTATTGTTTCGATATCGGTTGTATCAATAAGCCTGAAATAATGCATTAGAGTATACGGGGAAGTTTGAAAGTTGTTTTAGAATGGGTTAAAAATAAACAAATATTAGGGATAAAGTGTAATTTTATTATTATATTAAATTATATATAATTTAAAAAAATTAATTATGAGGGGCCAACTCCCTCAACTCCTGTTGCTCTATGAAACCTTCGGCTCGTCAAAGATAATATCGAATTATACGAAGACTTATTTTATTTGGTATTTCTATTAAAAAAACTTATGTGATAAATTGACAAAAAATTATAAACATCGAGACCTAAATTTATAATAATACCTTATTCTCATGACATTTGAGTAAAGCATAAAGGACAGTTAATCAAACAGGAAATTATTCTTAGATTGTAAATTCAATTTTTTAACAATAAAATATTATTAGTTGCCCATTATTATTAAAATAAATAAATAAATAAATAAATCCCCACTTGGAGGACGAATTTAAAAAATGATTGGGGTTTTAGGGGAAAGAGAGAATAGCATTGATCTCTGGGCTCCATTTGCTCCTTTATTTTAGGGTTTATCCATTTCAACACCTTTCCACCATAAATCCATGTTCTTTTCTAGCCTAAAAGGAAAAAAATTTATGCTATTTATTCATAAATTTAAAATAATAAATTATTTGTAAATTATGTATTAAGGATATAACTAAAATATAAATCTTTCAGTACTTTTCTTACTTGTAAAGGCTTAATAAAGAAGAAGCATAAGTAAGATAGATAAGGGCAACAACAAACAAAAAAAAAAAAACCTTTTAGGGTTAATTGCATGATATGTCTCCAAATTATTATATATTTGAAATTTTATAATATTTTAATAAAATTTTTAAAAATATTATTAATTGGATTTTTTTAAGTAGTTTAGTATTTGAGTTGGATAATAGTAACATGAATTTTATGTAGAATATATTTAGAACATATGGATTAAACCGTAAATATGTGTATCTAATGTTTACAATTTGAATTTTTGTGTTAAAAAATAAAAAATAGAAAATGATATGGCTTCCTAAATATTAATAACATTGTCTATTTTTTAAAAAAAATATGTTATATTCAAGTTGCCCCTGAAAAATGAGCAAAGTAATTGCTTCAAAGGGATCAGGAATAAATAATAGATTTGGGGAGCAAAATGTAACAGGTACACACATTTTTGCTTAAAAATGGGCTTAAAATTTTTGCCCAAGTTCAGCCTAGATTAAAATGTTAAAACTCGAGCTTGACTTGGTCTGCCCATATTAAAAAAAATTATATTATTATTTTTATATAGAAATAAATTTTAAAAAAATATAATATATCAAATACACTAAAAACGTTAAAATAAATATTTCCTAACAAATTGAAAATAAGCTAAAATTTTATTTATACTTAAATAACATTAAAATAAAAGCAACTTAGCAGGCAAATATCTCTAAAATAATAACAAAATTAACAATAAAACAAGAGTTATATAATATCCTAACAATAACCACAAAATAATAGCAATATAATAACGAAACGACAACAAAACAGAACAAAAAAAAACAACAGTTTTTCTTTTACAAATTTGGGTCAAGCTTGGGCCAAAAAAAACTTACCCGATGCCAATTCCGTTTAGAAAACGAGCTCATTTTTTACCCAAACCCTCTTACTTTTTGAGCTGACCTTTAGGCCGATATCTAATTTTAAATCCAAACTGACATGTAACACCTCAATTAATAGCTAGTTTGGTAAAAAAACCTAATTGATTTCATACTAGTATTTTAAAAATTCAATTACGACGTTTAAAAATTAAAAATCTAAACAATATTTTGAAAATATTTCACATAATTAACTTTTCTTTTCACTATGTGTAAACATCATGTATGAATTATCATCTAAATTATTCTGGATTTAAGTTTTATAATTCATGAACCCTGTTCAGCTTAAATCTGGATATATTCGGATTGATTTAAACTCATTTTCTTGATAATTTTTAAAGGGAATAGTGATGGAATAAATGAAGTTGGAGCTGATTCAAGAACACGAGAGCAAGAATCAAGTTAAAATAAAATAATAATGAGAATTATGCCATTGGTATGGTTACATGCCAACACTCTCAAATCAAACATACGTTGGATTCCTAGATTATTGAGTTGGAATCCCACTATTTTTCTTCTTTCTTTTTGGTGCTTTTAATTTGATTTCTTTATTTTTACCAACATCCTAAAAGCTATTACAAATAAAATACTTCTTGGGGGGGAATAATTTAAGTGTTCTTCCTTTGTTCTTGTCAACAATTCAAACCTACGAGCAATTAGATTGATGAACGTATTCAATTTGGTATCTAGATCAAACACTATTATGTGTCTCGATGAATGTTTGACTCATGTGATTTAGTAAAAAAAACATAAATATTTAATTAAGACAAAAAATAACTCAGGTATCAAATTGAAAATCGAAGAAAAAAAAAGTACTTAACTAGGACAAAAGAGAATTAAAGTGTGACTCGATTTCCGTCATTTGTTGGAGAAATAAATACAGTGGTAAAATAAATCCGTATAGAACTACAGTTCTTTTATTTGACATTGATTAGAATAAGGTTTTTCAACATTTAAATAGATGTAATCAAAATTCCTCTTATATCATTCAGTTTTCAACATTACTAAATTTCTCCTACTTTACCTGTGACTTTTTCTCGAAAGGGTTTTCACGTAAAATCTATATATTTTATTTTTTTCCTTTTCGTATTGTTTTACGATCGTTCTATTGTCATTATCGATATCTATTATAACAAGCATCGATTAAAAAAAATTGAAATAACATTATTTCATTGGGTTGACTTTATCATAATACATCAAAGATCTTATCATGTTGAAATGGGATTACAATTAACACCCTTTTATCAAGTTAAAAAAAATCCAAATATTTTAATTAGATCTTAAGAGATTGTTGATTAGATATCATTATCATAATCAAACTTAATTAAGTATTGATTTAAGTAATATTATCTTGTTACTTTTGGGTCATTGACCAAAGCTTTTGCACCTGTCATGAACTATTACCAAATCTAATTTGACCAATTAATACACAATAAATCACCATTAATGGGCTCATTTTCATTTATACTTGATAAACTTAACAACATATATTATTAGTATACCATTTCAATCTTTTACCTAAATAGATAATAATTTGCAAATTAAGTATTAGTTAGATTAAAATGGGTATTGCTGTTAGGATTTGGGTTCGAGTGTACTGAAACGCATTATTCTCCTATTTATGATTTGGAGAGGTACTATGAGTAGTTATAGGCATTGCGTCAAAATTACATTTTGTTCATTCTACTGAATAAAAGGGTAAATTATTTTTTGTATGTTTGATAAAAAGTAAGTTGGTCCTTATCGATGGCACACCACATGTAAATTTCTAATTTTTAATAGTAAAAATAGATTATATTTTTAATAGAAAGAACTAATTTGATCTTTGATCTAATACGTACAATGACTAATTTGCTAATTTTTTGAATAAATGGGGCAATATGCAGGGACAGATCAATGGGGGGCTGACAGGGGCCTCGGCCCTTCCTAAAATGGAAAATTTCACCTTTAGTCCTTTTATAATTTGAAAAAATTTAAATTAGTATATGGTAAAATTACACTTTGGCCCCCAAGAATGAGAAAAAAATGATTTAATCATTTAAAAACTATAAAGATATAGGCTATTAAAATGGTGAAATTTCACTTTTGCTATCATAAAAATATATAACTTTATTTCGGCCCCCCCTCAAAAAAATTTCTAACTCTACCCTTTGCAATATGCAATCTAGCTAACTCTTAATACAAAAGCTTCCATGATACTTTTATAAAATTTGGCCTCAATTGCAAGGTTGAGGTAGTGGGAATTGTGAGATCTTATGTTACGAGTCTTGCCCTGTATTAAAATGTGGATTCTCCTTCATATTTACTATAGGGTTTATATATATATATAATTTAGGGACGGGAATGGAATTGCTTGGGATCACCAGTTTTTATGCCTACAATATGCTACTTTTGCCACTGGATTAAAAGATTATTGGCTTCATATTTACTATAATTAGTTAATTAATTAATTTGAATTGAATTAATTGTTGAACTAATTATTTGAATCAAATCAAATTTGGACCGCAAAATTAAATCAAATTATAGAATAAGATTTGATGAGTAATAGTCAACAAATTGGAATTCATTTAGTAACTTATTTTTTTCTTCCATTTGAATTCAATTCAATAATTCTTCTAGTTGCTTTGATAGGTGCAATTGTTGTGGCTCGTCGGTAATAAATCTTTCTAACTAGGAATAGAAAGCAATCAAAATTAAACATTTTTCTGCTTTTTGTCTTATCGCATCTATTTTCTTTGAATTCTATTTGAAGATTGCTCGTGTATAAAATAGAAATTTGTTTATTCAATATATCTACAATAGATTTTTTTTGTTATATTCTAGTCAATCAAATCTGTAATAATGAATTGAAATTGATAAGGAGCTCAAATGTATACTTGTTTTGAGTGCTTATTTATTTTCTATTGGTATTTATGAATTGATCACGAGTCAAAATATAATTAAAACCTTTATGTGTCTTGACCTTATACTGAATACAGTTAATATTTATATATATATATATAAAGAGAGGGTAAGATAATATTTTACTAAAATCCACAATTTGGGGTAAAATGTATCATCAATAAAGTACTTAATGGTGAAAGCTAAGTTAGTGACCCAAAAAAGAAAATCATAGATATCAAGTTTTTATTCGATATTTAAACTCGAATTTAAAGTTTGGATAACTTTTTCTTTTACCCATGAAAAGTAGGGGTGATATTAGTTGGATTTAGATTTTTTTTGAATTTTACATTATAATTCAATTCATTTTGATTTTTGATTTTTAATATTAATTTTAATTTTGACAAAACGAAATTTATTTTAAAAATTATGAATATTATTTGACAAGATTTTAATTTTTTCATAAATAATTCTAAAAACAATAAATTTTCAATAAATTCTAAATTATTTTCATCAATTTAAATATAAAATGTTTCTTTTTACATCATAAGAATTTAAAATTAATTATATATTCAATAAAAATAAAATTTGATTCAATTATGAGTACTTACAAATTTTAACATTTTATTTTATAAACCATCTAAATATTTCGATTAAGGTCAATTTTCAATTTTTCTTACTCAATCCTAATCAAAATTACTGTAATTACATATAAATATAAATAGGGCTTTTAGTGAAATATCTTACACAAATCATTTTTGGGCCTGCTGAAAAGCCCTTTGTTTCTCCAAAAGCGGATCAGAACCGACACCGTTTCAAGAAAAAGAAAAACGGCGCCGTACCAAATCTAGGGCAAACAACCCCCCTTATAGTTAAAATGCTCTCATTTTTCAACCAAATCCAAACCCTAAACTGCGCCTCTCCCGATTTCTTCTTCTTCACTTTGAGGTTTGAGCAGATCCTATGGTACGTTCATCCAACTATCTTCGTCTCTTCATTATTCAATCTAAACCCATTCTTTTTTCTAAATTTTTTGTTTTTTTTGTAGGCACCAAAGAAAGACAAGGCCCCTCCACCTTCTTCCAAGCCAGCAAAGTCTGGTGGTGGCAAGCAAAAGAAGAAGGTCATTTATCCTTTAAAATTCATTTAATGGGGTTTGATTTTTATGCTTTTTAGAGTTATATATGAACCGGGTTTCCTTTATTTTTAACAGAAGTGGAGCAAGGGAAAGCAAAAGGAGAAGGTGAACAACATGGTGTTGTTTGACCAGGCTACTTATGATAAGCTTTTATCTGAGGCTCCTAAATATAAGCTCATCACTCCCTCAATTTTGTCTGATCGTATGAGGGTAACTTTTTCAAATTTACCTCTTCTTTTATGTTTATTATTTGTTTTTTTTTTTGGGTTATGTGCTTTACCTGTTTGCGTGTAGATTGTTTTTGCTGTATTTGTTTTTTTGTTTGACCATTGTTCGTGATTTTGCGTTTTGTATGGAGATAGGGATATTTGGCAGTATTTTTTAGCTTTGAATTTGAATTTGTGGCATATAGTTACCATATGTAATTTACTTGCTGCATGGATGAAATTTGGGTCCCTTGTTTGAGGCTGAATGGTAGGGTCAGTGTTGTCAAGGCATGTACCTAGGTGCGTCAGTGCCTTTGCAGCATTCAACAAAAATGCCTCAGATTCCAGGCGAGGCCCATTTAATGAGGCGTACACGTCTTGTGTGCCTAGGTGCTCTTTTTTGTAAGGCAGTAGACTTAGAAAAACCTGGATGATTGAACTTTTTACTAATAAGAAAGGGATAATGTCAAACTCAATAAGAGTTACCCAACAATCATTGACCATAAGGAAATAGTGTATGGTGGCCAATAAGAAATTGCATATTTTGTAGATAAACTTGACTGGCCAATATATTATATATACACAGCCTTGCAAAAGCTCACTTGTATCCTTAGGCTGATACTGGATTGCACCATTAAGACAATCCAGCGAGGGGATTTGGTCCAGAGGATATAACAGACTGTATTGTCCAAAAATAAGGCTTATAGTCAGGATGTTGGTCCTCAGCTAAATTGCTGTTTTTATATGTCCGCTTGTGGAAGCCGGCATTCAGTTGTTACGTCTAAATCTAATATGTTTTTTCATACGCATTTGCAGATTAATGGGTCCCTTGCTAGGAAGGCTATAAGGGAATTGATGGCAAGAGGATCGATTCGTTTGGTGTCTGCCCATTCGAGCCAGCAGATTTACACTAGGGCAACCAACACCTAGATCCTTTGTTATATTTTTGCTTAAATTAGTTCTATGTAGTATTTGCCTTTCTTGACTTTCTATAAATGATTTTTCCTTTTTATAGACCTCCATCTATAATGTGTGAGCTACAGTTTCTTGTTGTACTGGTTTAATGGATAAGTTTTTGTTCCTCAAAATGAGATTGATATGTGGTTTATTTTGTTCAATTGCATTTTGGATTGTCATATATATGTGTGTATGTGTGTCAGAGTTTTATGGATATTTGGTGATGAAATTACCAAATGTATAGCAATTTGACTCTGGCTTGAGATGCCAGGAATGGGTTTTGGGTTGTTTTGAAGCAGGTGAAGCCCATATTTATGGGCTTTGGTTTGTTAAAAATCTCCTATCTTATAAGTACCTAAACTATTCAACGTCTAGATACTTAATTTCTCCTATTGAAATAAAATTCTCATTTTCAGTATTAAAATAAACCCTCATTCTTTGTCCTTAAAATGTATTCCCATTTTCAATATTAAGATTGCCAAATAGGAAAGAAAAAATGACAAAAGAAAGCCCCATTTGCTCCATTTTGAGGCAATGACAAGTTTTTATGGGGTTTTTGAGTTCACTCATGATGAAGGAAGAAGAAGATGAAGGAGACTGATAAGGAAAGGGAGAATTGTTTTTTCTTTTTTTTTTTAAATATTTTATTGAAACTCAATTTTAAATATTTTATTTAATTAAAATGACATGTGTCATAATTTGATTGATTGAAAAAAAGTTATGGGGAGTTAACAGCTGGTACCTAAATGGGAGATTTGCATAGTTTGAGTACTATTTTGCATATAAGCCTTTTTCTTAACCCGTGATATGCTTGCTCTGCTATTTTGCCCAAGCCTGGCTAAAGAAGAGTTACAGGGTATAAAACAAAAAAATATGCTTATTTTATTTTGTTAAGACCGATAATACTATATATAAAAACAAAAGTAAATATATGATCAATAATAATAAAAAGGCCATTCCATTTCGGCAAAAGACTCACGCTTAGTTCCATAGTTTTGGGTCCGCTATCCCGATCATGATTTTCCTACCCCTAGAGAGAAAGGTCCTTCCCTTTTGGGTCGATTGTGGGCGAGGTAGGATTCAAACCCCCGACACTGTAATTTGTAGCTACATGCTCTAATCCTCTAAGCTACAAGCCCTACCTTGTCTCTACTGGATTTGTTCCTAGTAGTATCCTTGAAAAAAAGGAACCTTTCCTCTAAGAAGATGTGGTAGTTAGACTTGGTAATTATGCATTTTAAGTCGGATCAATTTGAATTGAATCTATGTAGGTATGAAGTTTTTTGGGTTAGTTTTGTTTGAATTAGTTCAAGTTTGGGTCGATTTACGTTTGTGGGTCCTTTCAGTTCTGTGTTATTTTATGTTCGAGTTTGAAGATCTGATTTTTAGGGAGGTTCATTATAGGTTTGAATTATTTCTAGTTGTGTTCACTTTAAGTCCGTGCCAATTTCGATTTAGGTTGTTTGGTTTTGGGTTGTTGATATTTTAAAAATGTTAATACATTATTTGATATCTAAGTTTGATTTTAATATTTAATTTGATAATTGAGTTTAACTTTAGTGTTCACTTTGGTATTGAATTTTATTCAAATTGATACTTGAGTTTTCTTCTGCTCTAGTTAAGTACTCAAATCTGGCTTCAATAGTCAATTTGATACATATCTCAACTAAGTACCTATGTTTTTTATTAGAGCACATATTCATTAAGCCGCATGTTATTATTTGATCTGATACCAAATTGATATTAAAACTAAATTCAAGTACTAAATTGAGACAAAAAAAAAAAACTAAGCCAGCCAAATTCATATACCAATTGCTACATTAATTATTATTTTTAAAAATTTGAATAATATTTAGAACAACTTAGAAATTGGATTCCTCTTCTACAAATTGTCATGATTTTAAGCTTACCGGTTGACTTTGCTAACTTGCCATTAGCATTTGTGGTTCTTATTTTTAAGAGAGAAAAAGTCATTATAATGATATATCTACATCTATCTAACTACATCTACGCTATAAATTTCTGTACTCTTTAAAAAATTAAAATTTAGTTCTTATTTTTTAATTTTCAAAAATTTAGTTTTTTTTTTTTTACTTTTTAGATTCTAAAATTTAGGGTTTAATTGTTAATAATGTTTTTTTGGGGGTTAAATTCAAGTTCATTACAACGTCACTTTTCAATTACATAGCTACCAAGTAAGTATCTCTTTTTATTTTAAAATGGCACACCAATAAATTTAACAATGTTAATAGTTGGACCTAAATTATAAATTCTAAAAATAGAAAAACTAAATTTCAAATTTTCAAAAAGTACAAGGACTTATGGCGTATTTTAACCGTATAAATATACATTCATGGAATATCTTTTGAATAAATTTAAATAGAGAGACACATGTCAACATTATAATTTTGTTTGTACATATATTTATATATAATCCTATGTACCAACATATATAGATATACATGTATATATATATATCATGACGATGGAGCTTTGCACCCTTGGCTCACAAGCATCCCACGTGAAATTTTGTCACATAATATACATTGTTCCTTCCATTTTCAGTTGTTTTTACATTTCTGGGCCTCAATCATTTGTTCTTATCAAATAGGTCCTCCTTGAGAGGTCTAATGCCACTCATTTTGGATGACAACATAAAATGAATCTATCAACTTTTGGCTCAATCCTATCATATAGGAATCATTTAAAAGAAAAATCAGATTCAAAGGTGGAATAAGACATGTTTTTTATTAAAATTTTCAAGTTCGAGTTTGGGGTTAGATGAAACCAATTTTTAAAAGTTTTATAATATCTATTATATTCTTTCGGATATCAACATTTACATTTTTTGTCAATTTGAATCTTATTTTTTAAAAATTTAAACTTGGCCGTTAACCTTTTAAAATGTACCAAATTGTTTTTTTAATGAAAATCCTGATTAATACATTAACTTTTTTAATGATATGTGCGTGAATACCGCGTGATAGTCTATATGTACTTTATATTGACATGACACTATTTAACTTATACGACATGCCAACAAATAATAAAAAAATTATAAAAAAGTTTATAAATATTCAAAAAAATAGCATAAACTATATGTGGATTGTCATACAGACTATTATATTTAAAAATTTAACGTTTTAATCAGTATTTTCGTTTAAAAAACAATAACTTGACTCTTTTTGAAATGTCGATAATCAAATTTAGCTCTTTTTAACTACTTGAGAGCCAAATTTAATTTAAAAAAGAATAAGGACCAAATTGACAAAAAAATTTATAAACGCTAAAAACTAAATTTGACATTATATTTTTTTAACTAAAATATGTTACCAATTGAACCCGTTTATGAAATCTAAAAAATCTACATTGTATTATTTAATATTTTGAAATATTTTTTTAAAAATTCGAATTTAAATATTAAAATTTAGAATAAAGTTGAGACCCCACTTTGTAGCATATTTCCCATCATGTTTGGGGTCCCCAATCTCCAATTAGGACACAACTGAAACCATCAAGATTCAAGTGGAGAGGTTATTGTTATGATTAATTATTGATCAATAATCAACGGCTCTAATTTTTCATTTAATTGCCAGCGTCCAATTTCGGACTATTGGTATCAATAATTAGGAATGATAAAATTCGAACTGTTTAATGAATTTTGAATTGATTTATTTCGATTTGAGAGATTTTTTTTTTTTTTGTAAAGTAAACGTTAGGCAAATAAGGTGGAGTGCGGTGAAAATTTTTTTGACAATGAATATGGAGCGATCATAGTAAGTACTTGTTTCACGCTATCCCGTTCATTATATGAAATTATTATTTTACCATTTTATTTATAATTACTATAAGGATAAAATTATAATAATGCGTTATAAAAGAACTAATACGTGGGATGAGATGAGGATCAATGCATCCAACATCTATGGAGGTGATCAGGGACGAAGTTAGAAAATTTCTTTTGAGGGGCTGAAGGTGAATCATAAATTTTTGTAGGGGGCCAAAGTGCAAATTTAACATACACTAACTTGTATTTTTTTTTATCATTAAGGGTGGCTTAGCCCCCCTTTATTTACACTTTTAGAGGTGATAGTCATTTTCAAAATTATACATCCATAGTAAAGCAAGGTAGGTGGTAGAGCAAAACATGTGTTTAACAAATAGAGTGGTGGTGAATTTGACAACATTCGACCATATCTCACTCCATTGTTAGAAATGACAGCCACAAATCTAAAAAAAAAATTACTTTGTGCAACGTAAACCTAACATGAAAAATATATTTTTTATATAACCGATGTATCCTCTATTTCCGTTTTATGATCCATTAAAATTAATATTTTGAGGGTTTCATCCAAAAAAAAATTGACAACTAGGAGCCGTTAATTAATAGCCACGTGTACGGTCAAGAGAACATTTTCTCCTCCCACTTTGAACGATCAAAGAGTCAAAGGACCTATCAGCTTTGGCTTTCATTAGGGTTTGGATTTTTCCTTGGAAATTGTTTTTAACTTATTTTGACAAATAAGATTGCATGATTGGTCCTTTCGTTATCTTTAGCTAACAATCACATCTCTCTCTATATTTCATGTTAGGGTAATTATTATTTTTTCTCCGAATTTGAAAACTTAATTTGATTCATTCAATTTAAATTTAATTCGATTTGATTTAGATATAAAAAATAATAAATTAAATTTATTTAACTCGAACCTAAAATTAACTTGAATTTGAATGAAATTAAGTAAAAAATTTAAAAAGAAATAAAATTGATTTGAATGGTAGTTATTGGTTCGATTTTGTGAAATTCATTAATGTTATTACTTAAATATATTCGATTTGATTTGATTTACGGTTGATATGCTTAAAATTTGCAACTATTCGAATTGAAACTATGTTTTTTTTCAATTTATAAATGCTTTTAATTTTATATAACATAAATAGTTTTAATGTTTTGGAACACATAATGTCCCAACACGAAAAATTTGAAATGATTAAAATCTAAATTGATCTTGAATTGAAATGACTTAAAATTTTAAAAATTGAATTGACCTTGTTTAGATTGAACGAACCTAAAATTAATATGACCCACCCGATTGAAAGATCTTAAATGTATCGAAAGAATAGTCAGAGGTGACACAAGCGACTGGAAATGACCTTGACCCTCTAAATTTTCTAAAGTTTAAACTGATATAAGGTAAATTTATCTTTTAGCTTCCCAAGAATAATAACATTATGATTATTTATTCTTTGTAAAAAAATTGTAAAATTATAATCTAATACAGTGGTAAATTTACATTTTAACTCTCATAAAATTTATAATTTAACTTTGACTCCTCAGAATTTGTTTTTTTGGCTTCGCTAGATATTAATTATCAATGAGAACTCAATCAATCAACCGTGGAGTAAAAGAAATTATCATTCTTTTGCAATCGAAAATAGGAAATGTGTCGGGTGCAGTAATAAGACACATTGAACTCTCAATTGGAGAACGTTGTCCGAACATTGAAGATGATATTGTTAAGAGAAACAGCCACAAACCTCGAATATGAACCGTAAAACGAATATAGAAAATACTTCCCAAAAAAGAAAATAGGAAACAAAGCCAATGGAACATTAGCTTAATCACATGAACTTTAAAGAATTCAGATTCGAGTCTCGCTCGATGTAAATGTATAAGTTCTCTCAAATTTTACTCTGAATTAGCTATTGAAATAATTATTCTGTTAAATACTTGTAGTGATTGATTATATTAAGAGGATAGATATAAAAAGAAAGATGAATGAAAGGATTTTTTTGCAATTGGGAACCCAACAAGAAGATAGGGATGACATGAAAGGGGCACATGGGACAAGTGAAAGGTACAACATGGGGATGTTTGGTCTCTATGGAATGAGAGCCGTCAATGGGGTTAGGTAATGAATGTATGGGGTCCAAGATCTAGTATTTGGTTGCCACTGTTCTGATTGAGTAAATATCTACTTGTTTGGACTTGGAAGTACCACATCTCATCACATGATGTTTCAAAATACTAGCAATCTAATTGGATTTTCATTTTCCCAATGTTTTAATCATGTCCATCGGAATCACATTCATCATAAATAACACATTTCTCATTCATATATCATGTATATTTATAATAATTTAGACGTTAAGATATATGTTCAAGATAATATATGGTGAAAAAATCAATAAATTGACTAATTTGTAAAAAATATTTATGAGGGAAGGAAAGAGAGTTGCTTAGGATCGAACCCAAACTCTAATACTTACAACATAAAACTCTTACCACTAGCTCCTTATATCGATAAATTAAAATAATTACTAAATTAAAATACCGAATTTTTTTTTTTGCAATGTTTTATTTTTATGTCAATTAATAAATAAATGAATCAATAAATGAGTGAATAAATTATGAACAGAATATATGTTCTTTTTCTAGGTATTCTTTGCAGCAATAATGGAACCCTTTTTCTTTATTTTTTTTAAAATTTTATAATTTTTATTTAAGTATCATGAGTATAAGAACCCATTTTATTTTATTATATATATTTTAAAATAAGATACTATTATATTTATAATTCAAATAATAATAATAATAATAATCTAAATTATATAATATATATCCAAGAATAAGTACCATATTATTAAAAATTATGAGCTGATCTCGCGTCTTCATTACTAAAACACAAATTTAACTCGTATTTTAAATTAGTTTAATTTTTTTACTTAAATCTATTTTTAAATTTAATATTCTTATAAAAATTAAAACACTCAATTCTTAAACGTAGTGTATAGTCGATTAAGTTTTAGCTCGATTATTATAAGTATTATTATCAATACAAGAGGACATTAGTTTAAATGCGTCGAAACGTATTATTCTTTTATTTATAAATTTGGAAAAAACTATAAATAATTTTAGATATTTTTTTATAAAAAAATATATATATAATTCGAGCATATAATAAAATTAGTTACTAATTACGATTAACGAGGAAGGTCTTAGATCATATTATTACACTTATGAAAATTGATTATATTAATTAAATTAAATTAAGACAAGGAAGGCAACATGTCCAAGTGGGTGGGAGATATGTTGCTGTCATCAACATGTCCAATATTGCAGTAGAACCGTCAATATATTTATTTAATTATTCATAATCACCAAAAAAAAATAAATCTATAAATCAACAGCTGGATTCTAGAGAATTGGAAATTGGGCAAAAAAATATCTGAAAATTCCGAAAACGACAAATCTATGTATTTTATTTTATTATTTTTTTTGGAAAGATTTTATTTTATTTTTTTAATTATAAATTTTATGGGTTGAAAAAAGACATGTGCTTGGCTAACAGGGGCTTGCCCTGTTAGAGAAAACTTGGATCGGCATTTATTGTCCTTTTTTTGAAAGATTTTTTATAATGGGTTAATTTCATTTTTATATCCTCAAATTAATAACAAAATTCTAAATTACAAATCATTTTAATTGAATTGTCAAAGTAATCAGTATTATATCATTAGTTTGGAATAGAGGTGGTCATGGAACGAGTCGGGCCGGATTCGGGTCTAAGTATGACATTAATATATTTTATGTTTATTTAATCTTGGCCCAGTCTAAAATCTGGGCCTAAAATTTTGCTCAAACTCTTTCATATTTGCAAAATATTAACCAAAACTCATTTTAAGCTCTACCATATTTAAAAAAAATATTTTATTTTAATATTTAATAATTTAATAATTTTTATTTATTGAAAATTTGTATAGTCATTTTAACATTATTTTAATATTTACATTAGAGTATTATTATATATTTAATATAATTTTATTTTTCTAATTTTTCTAAATTACATAATATATAAAATAACATAATATACTGATATTATAAACTTAAAAGGGTCAAGATGAGCTTGGGTCTTAAATATTCAAGCATAAGTTCATCCCATATTTTAAATGAGCCTTTTTTTTTTGTTCGTGCCCATTTTTTGGATGTAATATTTTTACTTAAATTTTTTTAAATTTTAGATGAGCCTTTGAACTTGGGCAAGAAACCTGACTCGTGAACAAATCTAGTTCGAGTATATTATACTCCCTTCCCTACCCTTAATAATAATAATAAAGAATATGTATGTGTATATATAGAGAGAGATAGGGCTAATCTAAAAGGGCAGACAATGATTTTGGTTCTCCAAAAATAAAATATTTATTGTTTAGTCCTTTAATAAATGACTAAATTGTAAACTAATATAAATTAAATTTGTACTTTGACTCTGAAAATGAAAAAAATGATTAAGCCTCTTCAAAAATTATAAAATCGTAAATTAATTCATGATAAAATTATATTTTAACCACTAAAATTTATAATTCAAATCCATCCCTAAAAAATTATTGATATTGCATTTTCTAAACATCTTAGATTTATATTGTCCATTCCTTTATAATTTGATTTTTAACTAGCATTGAAAGCATAAATGGACAACTACACAATGGGAAATTCAAGGACCAATTTGAAATTTAAGCGATAAACAGAGGGGGTTCAATGAAATTAATCCTTTTTTGACCATTTATTATTATTATTATTATTATTTTATACCAGATATATAAATACCCCATTGCAGGGTATCTCGTGAAAAAAAAAAAAAAGGCTCACAAGCCAAGAAAGCTTATAGCTTTGCAACCATTTCACCACCTTCAGTTACATTCAATCACACATTTGCTAAATCTTCCATTGAATCTAGACACCTTTACTTCCCCTTCTTCATCTGCAAAAAAAGAAGAGAAAGGTCATTTTTTATCACTTTTTCTTACTCAAATTCCCCAACTTCCACTTAGTGTACACATTAGTTCCTCTTTTAATGGTTCTTTGAACTCAGGGTCTTTAAGAATTTAGCTTCTTTTGAGAGTTTTGTGGTCTGGGTTGTTTATGTAATCTTAAAATACTTTGATTTGATCCGATCATTGAATCTCTTTTTAGTAACTCACTTTTTGGGGTTTTAGTCCCTTTTAAGTATCTAACACAACTTTACCTTTATGTGGTTTACACTTAAAATTCAGGGTTTTTCAATCTGATCCATCTTTTTTCTTGCTATACCAGCTAAGGAGCTTCAATGGATTCATGTTGTGTAGCTTTTAAACCCAATTCTCCTTTATTGAATACAAGAAATGGCTATGGCTATGGCAATGGAGATATTAAAAATACATTTTTAGGGGAAAGAACAAGAGGGAGTGTTTGGTTCAATCAGCTCTCAAACACATTGAGAGGTGATGATAAGAAGGAAAATAAGATCAAATCTGGTGTTTTTGCTGTTCTTACATCAAATACACCAAGGGAAGCTGTGGTATGTTTCAAAATTTTTTCCCGTTTTTGTCCCTACATGATCTTGTATTATGCATTTGTTTTTATGTATGATTCATGACTATTTGAGTAAATTTATCTGTTTAGACATTGAAACCACGTCGGTTTGAAAGACCAAGAGTTGACCCCAAAAATGTAGCTTCTATCATATTAGGAGGTGGTGCAGGGACTCATCTTTTTCCACTTACTAAAAGGGCTGCTACACCTGCTGTAAGAACATATAACATATATATACACGAATTTGATGATATATACTTGATTTTGATGCTAAAAGTACCATAGAGGTCATTGTACTCCTTGTACTCAGATTACTCCCAGAGTAAATTGGTCATTTAATCTACTTAAGGGGACTAATTTGCTCTTTTTTTAGTAGAGGGGCCAAAATGCAATCTGGCTTCTAATACACGGGCTTCTATGGTACTTTTACCAATTTTGATTCATATAAAACATGTTGTTGAATGTTGTTTTTTATGTGAATTATGATGTTGTTAGGTTCCGGTCGGAGGATGTTATAAGCTGATTGATATTCCAATGAGTAATTGTATCAATAGTGGGATCAACAAGATTTTTGTTTTGACTCAGTTCAATTCAGCATCCCTTAATCGTCACCTTGCTCGTACATATTACGGCAATGGCATCAGTTTTGGAGATGGTTTTGTCGAGGTACGATGTTTGAGTATCAACAGTATTAAGGATTCATTCGTTCATAGATTATTGAACAATTCATTCGGTTAACAGGTTCTGGCGGCGACTCAAACATCGGGAGAAGCAGGGAAGAAATGGTTCCAAGGAACCGCAGATGCTGTGAGACAATTCATTTGGTTATTTGAGGTAAAACCTGAGTTTCGTTTTCCCTTTCTAATTTCGTGTAGTTTGTTTTTGTTTTTGTGATGAATCAAGTTTATTCTTGTAGGATGCAAAGAATAGGGATATCGAGAATATACTGATCTTGTGCGGTGATCATCTTTATCGAATGGATTATATGGAGTTTCTACAGGTATTGATTGCTTTTTACGAGACTGGGACTTGTTTTTTTTGGTATTTAACTAACTAATTTGCGATGCATAACAGAGTCACGTTGACAATAATGCTGATATTACAATCTCGTGTGTGCCAGTGGACAACAGGTTTTTATATCTTCTCTTGTTTTAATAACGTACTTCTTGTTGGATATATTTTTACTCTAGTTAAAAAGCTGACCATAATGGTTACTTTCTAGCCGTGCATCGGATTATGGACTGGTGAAGATGGATGGAAGGGGTCGTATTGTCCAGTTTGCTGAAAAACCAAAGGGTGCTGATTTGAAAGCAATGGTAAGCATGTTCAGGCATCGATGTTATCATGGTTATTATGATAAGAAACTTTATTATTTATCTGCTTTATTATTATGATTCTCTGTAGCAAACTGATACCACGCTTCTCGGGTTGTCTCCCCAAGAAGCTATGAGATCACCTTACATTGCATCGATGGGAGTTTACGTATTTAGGACAGATGTGTTATTAAAGCTTCTAAGATGGAGATATCCGGCTTCAAACGACTTCGGGTCCGAAATCATTCCTGCTGCTGTCATGGAGCATGATGTCCAGGTAAGAACTTTTAAAAATGGAACTTTCGTTTTGAGCTCCAAATGCGCAACTGGCCCCTATCAAAGCCACGCACTAAATTCTGAGTGTCTCTCATATGTACAGGCATATATTTTCAAAGACTACTGGGAAGATATCGGAACGATTAGATCATTTTATGAAGCCAATTTGGCCCTCACTGAAGAGGTTGGTGAAACTTATATATGAACTTACCGCTCAGTTCTTGAAATAAATTTAACCTCTAATACTTGTCTCCTTTTTGCAGTTTCCGAAATTCGAGTTTTATGACCCAAAGACACCTTTCTATACATCTCCGCGTTACTTACCACCAACCAAAATTGACAAATGCAGGGTACAGGATTGGTCTACTTTCGGTTTTATTTCCGGCACTTCTGTTTTCTTACTTCTCACGTTTTGGTTCGTTTTTACAGATTAAAGATGCAATAATCTCCCATGGATGCTTCTTACGAGAATGCAGTGTCCAACACTCGATAGTCGGTGAACGCTCGCGTTTGGACTATGGTGTTGAGCTTCAGGTTTAACTTTCATCCTTTTCCATTTAAGGAAAAACCAATTTCCGTTAACGTTTATACTTTGATTCCTCGTATTCACTCCTTTGCTATCTAACAGGACACGGTAATGTTGGGAGCAGACTATTACCAAACTGAACCCGAAATTGCTTCTCTATTGGCAGAGGGTAAGGTCCCGATCGGAATTGGACGCAATAGTAAAATCAGGTAACTTAACACGAAGAACAAATTCGAGAGTCGAATGAAATACAAGAACTTCATTTTTGTTCTAAAAAATGTATGGTTTTTGCTTTTATAGGAACTGCATTATTGACAAGAATGCTAAGATTGGAAAAGATGTGGTCATTGTGAACAAAGATGTAAGTATACTATCCCTTCCATTTTTAGAGTTTTGGTCCTTCTCAGTTAATTGAGCAAATTGATCCCTTTTAAAAAAATTTAGATCAATTTAGTCCCTCTTAATTTCGAACAATTAATCATGATGTTCACTTTTCACATCCATTTATCCTAATTTTGATTGGTATAATAGCCATCGTTGAAATCCTTATTTCTTCCATTTTTGGTAAAAAGACCTCATTAGTTCCTTTCAATTTCAAAAGTGAGCAACTAAGGACTATTGATTTTCCATTAATTTATTTTTGATTGGTATAATAACCTTTAATGTTTACACGTTCTATCCATTTGGTTCTAATTTTAAAAAATTCAACAAAAGCCCTCAATATTTATACATTCTGTCAATTTAGTCCTGGTTCTAAATTTGTTGATATCCAATAGGGGCTTAATTTGTTAAATTTTTTAAAATCATAACCAAAATGACAATTTGTATAAACGTTAAACACTAAATTTGTTATTATACCAATCAAAACTAGGATAAATTAACTAAAAAAAATTATAATTTATTCAATATCGAAATTGAGAGGACTTGAGTGGTCTATTTACCTCTATTTTTCAACCATGGCTACATCAAATTAAACTATCAATGAACTGCTGTTATTTCTTTTGATTAGGGTGTTGAAGAAGCAGATAGACCAGAAGAAGGATTTTACATAAGGTCAGGTTTAACCATCATAATGGAGAAGGCAACCATAGCAGACGGCACAGTTATATAAAAATGGGGGACCTTAAAAATGACATCCATGGGGGCAGCTTTGAAGATCGGAATTCGAGTTGCGAAAAAAGCAACCGATGAAGATTGAATTCGAGTCTGAATGTTGGATATGGCGGCATGCTTTACATGCAGCATTTGCCTTTGAAGAAAAGGAAATGAAAGCTGCAACTTATTATGTAAATTACAAGTTCTTTTATGTAGTGTAAAATATGGTTCTCATAGAAATAAGTTCAAGACAATAAGATGGCTAGCGCTTTAGCAGCCCTTGTTCCCTTTTTATTAGTAGAGTAATAATATATCTTTTGAGAGACTAAAATGGCTGATGCTCGTTTCTTTTATCTACTTTTATCCATTCTGATGTTAATCGTCATCAGTATTCAAAGTGTTGATCATTTAGAATCGATAAACCTTCTTACAGTGAGTTGGAGTGTCAAAAAGAGGCTACTTAGGGCATGGGTTTGCACGAAAGCATTTTGTCGGGCTGGGTTCCATTATATCGGGTGATCGGTCATTTATCAAAAGTAATCTGTATATTTACATATTTAGATGCATGCTTAAATGTGATGCTTAAATGTGAGCATTGTATTAAGAGTCGGATTATTTTATTTTTTATTAAAAATTAGTAAATTAGTTATTATATGTTATGTTAAAGAGAAAATTGATTTTTCTATTAAAATTTAATTCATTTTACTGCTGAAAACTAATGTGACTAATAATTACATGTATTGTGTTACGTATACTTCATTCTAATATAAATATAATTTTTAATCGGGTTATTTTATTCTTTAATTTAATATATAAAATTAATTTATTTATTTCTATTTAAAAATAGAATACAATACATATAAAAACCTCCACGATATTTTTACCAAACATTAGCCTATGGTAAGATTTAAATCATGCCCTTATATGGCATTATTATACATCTAAGTTCACTTATCGTATCAAGTGACACCATGCATCTTCTCTAATGACAAATATATTATTAGTTATGGTTCAAACCTTCAATAAGTAAAACGCTCCCATTTCTTTCGGTAGGTGATTGTACGCATCAAGAACTTTTATTTTATAAATATATCGTTTTTCAAATTTTTTATAAAGTCAAAAGGCAAAAGCTAAGTCGATGTTGAGTATTCCATTCATTCAAGAAAAATCCCACAACACCCATCACCGCAAAAGTGAAACCATTAAGCTCCACGTGGCAGGTCACCATATTGACACACTCTTGTTCTGGCTTTTGTCTCTACACGTGGCCTAGTTTACGTAGAAACATGTTGCCACAAAATGCATGAAAAACAAAAACAGTTTCCTCATAAAACCGAAACAATGAAGAATAGAATAATAATAGTAATACCCTTATCACCATGCAAGATACGAGGAGAACTGATATGAAACTACTAGAAGGAGGTGTCTTAAAAGAAGCAGAAGAGACCATCAAAGCTGATCATGTCGGAAACAACCCTGAAACTGATTCAGATTCAGCCACTGCTCTGCAACTTTTTCTTGATCGTATCCCCATTAACAATTCAATCCCTGGCATTAAAAACTCACCTGGTAATTCATTTCTTACACAATATATATGTATATATGTATTTAGAGACAAAATATGTAGTTAATGAAATTAAACTTGGGTTTTATATATAGTTGTGGAATTGAAAACTGGGGATACTGTGAAGGATGCAATTGAGTTTTTGTATTCAAAGAATGCCTTCGGTGCTCCCATTGTTGATGTTTTAGACCCTGAAATCCCATTAACCAGATTCCCAGATGGCTACATTGGTTTCCTTGATTTTGCCACCTTGGTTCTCTGGTCCCTTCAGGTATGTATGTGTGTGTGTGTGTGTGTGTCTGTGTGGTTATGCTCTTTTGCAAAATGCTAGCAAGGAGACTGGCAACACAGTATTTATGCATGCATGTCTATGTATGTGTGTATGTATGATTATGCCCTTTTGCAGAATGCTAGCAAGGAGACTGGCAAAGGCAATTTCATGTCCTTGCTTGAAAAGAATCCTGAAACTGGCCACACCAAGGTTGTTTTTTTTTTTCTCTTGTTGAATCCCATGGTATCGGTGGATTGAAATTTGAATTTGGTAATTAGATTTACTTTGATACCGATATTTTTCTATTTTGAATTTGGTAATTAGATTTACTTTGATACCGATATTTTTCTATTTTGAATTTGGTAACTAGATTTATTTTTTCTTAAATTTAAAAAATATAAAAGCTTAATGACACAACGATTATTTTATATCATCACTTAAAATTAAGTTTATATAAATTTTCAACGGTGACGTAATACAATATTAGAGTTAATACAATATTAGAGTTCTATAAATTTTATTCTAATAATTGAACTGATAGTTGAATCGATCATACCATACCAATAATAATTAATTAAAATTATAAAAGAATTTAAAAATAGAATCGATTCAATTGATTTTTGTCTCGGTTTTAAATTTTATTAATTTCAAGTAATTTTTGAATCAACCAGTTGTTCAAATTAAATTAGTATATTGATTACTTTTTAGTCTAATCGGTTCAATTGATCAATTCAATCATGTTTTAAGAATACTAATCACGTTATTAAATTTTGATTGAATCTAAATTTAGGGGCTAAATGAGTCTTGTTGTGAAGTTTAGGTTCAAAGTGAATCCAAAAAGCATAGGTATCAGGGTCAGCAATTATATTTTCCAGAATGATTGATGTTGAATTTTTCCAATTGGAACTAGGTAGGGGAGTTAGCAAAATCTTTCCTCTGGAATCCATTTTTCCCTGTACGCTTAGAGGATACCCTATTTCATGTTCTGTTGCTGATCTCGAAACACCGAATCCGAGTTGTGCCGGTCATCGAACAATCCAATCTTAAAGTCACAGGTTTCGTTACACAGGTACAGGTACTTATAAATCGAGCTTGCCAAGCCATATATAGCAAATAGAAGGCTAACTTGTTGCCTATTTTATGATAGAATGCAGTTATCCAATTGCTTCTTCAATCTGATGGACTCACTTGGTTCGATAGTATTGCCGAAAAGCCCCTATCGGAATTCCGGTATGTGTATCGTTTTCGAGCATTTATCGCTTAAGTTTTGATTTTTTTTACATCTTTTTTCAGGTTCGAAAATGAGAGTGTAAGTTTTGTGTATGGTGATGACAGCATAGCCGATGCACTTCATGTCTTGTTTAAAAGCCAAACCGGTGCAGTTGCTGTTATTGATAGACAAACTCGAATGCTTATCGGTAGTGTTAGAAACGGCGATGTGTACCTTCTTCTGGAGAACGATAAGATTTTCCGTGATCGAAAGTGAGTAATGTTTGTATTTCTTGCCACCGTTGACAACTAGTACAACTTACAGAAATTTTTACGGTTTTACAGGGTTGTGACCGTGGAGGAATTCATTCGTATCGAGACTAGTAACCAGGATCCCAATCCTACCATCGAACGAGACATGGGGGCTCTTTTATCGGCAGGGGTTCTTCAACTACGAAACAAATACCGTCCGAGAATGGACTCACCGGTCACTAACAAAAAAACCGATACGCTCAAGGAAGCAATGAAGAATGTAGCAAGAACTAAAAGCGATTTCTGTTTTCAAGTCGATGATTCACAGCATTTGCTCGGCATACTCACGCTGAGAGACATTATTCTTCAGTTTTCGCCACCGTCTATGAACTCTAATATCGATGGAGGAGGCTTCTTTGAAACTACTCTCGAACTGACTGGTTGTCAGATCAAAGGTGGAACACTAGTTTGTGATCATTAATGCATTTAGTCCTCAAGAGGAGTCACCATTCGGTTTGGGCGAGTGCCGGTTCTAGTTCCAGTTTTGGCATTGCTTCTATCTACTGGAGTGTGCTCAACTGGAGATGTTTTAACAAATCTGCTCGGCTCCGGTCCTAGAACATGTCGACGAACAACGGCAGAGGAAACCGAAGGCTGTGTTTGTAAAGAAGATGCTTAACATTTAAAATCTGGGTTATTGAGGTACTTGTCCTTCCATCATCTACTCGAGTTTCACCATAACAGAAAACAATATTGTCGGGAACGGCTCCGAAAGGATTAACGATTTTGGAAGAATATATTTATGTAATTGTTAAAGAATTAATCGTTAGGTGTCCCTTTTTTTCATTCAAATGAATATTTAAATATTTTAACTCTTAAAATGTATCAAATTAATTTTTATTTTTAAAAGTCCATTAAAACTCTATTTTCTTTACTTAATTGGCTACTTAAATTATTAAAATATATAAAAAACCTAAGTTAATGTTTTTATTTTTTCAATTAAAGTTATGTTGTGTCATAATTATTGCGATAAAAAATTATAAAATTATAAAATTTAAAATTTTATAAAATCTTAAAATAATATGAAAATTATAAAAAATGTAAAGAAATATAAAATTTGAAAAGGTTTTTAAAAATTATTTTATTAAAAAATATTTTTATTTTTATTAATTTAAAGTAAATAGTTAAAGAGTTTTTTATGTATTTTATAATTTTTAATGATTTTTATAAATTTTACATTTTTATATTTTTATCATTTTTATATTTTTATAATTTTAATAAAATTTAAATATTTTTATTAAAATTTAATAATTTTTATATTTTTATTATACACGTGTGATATGGATGATTTTAATCAAAAAATTAAGAGTAATTAATTTTAATGGTTAATTATTAAAATTAACGATAATTTTTTAATTATTTTCTTGATTGAAACCCAATAAATATAAAAAATATGAGATTAATTTTTTTAAAATTTTGAGAGTTTTTTATGCTCTTAATGATTTTATGGTGGATAATAAAATAGAAATAAATAAATGATTATTTTACTACTTGACTGACTAGGTTGTAGTTTAGCATTTAATATAGATAGACAAACGCCGAGAAAGGCATATTCTTTCCCGTTCCGTTTACATCACTGTCGGTGAAACTAAAAAATCAACGCTGTAACAAGGGGGAAAGACATGGTAAAAAAAGAGTAAAAATATCTATAAAAAATTTGAAATGAAAGATACCCATCTACGAATAGATCTGCTTGTTTATCGCCTCTTGCTTTTATCTCTTGTCACCAGAAAAAACTATTCCTCATAGTCCAAAGCTTAACAACGGAGGTTCCTTGAGGTTTGAGTTCTTTTAAAAACTATATTTAAAACCATTTTTTTAGTTTTATTTTGGTACTTCTTAAAGATCCAAATTTGTTTTTTCAAGCATTCGATTTTTTTTCAGTATTCATTATAGATTCCTTTTTTAATTCAATGATTTTGGTTGTTCTGGATCTGGGTTTTGGAAGTTTACTTGTTTCCTTTCAAACAACAAAAAATGGGTTATGGGTTATTGTTTGTTTAGTGAGAAAGTTGAAGGGAAATTATGGGATCTCATGTTCTTTTGGGTGACTCTTGGTTTTAGTGATATGGGTTTGATTTTCCTTTTGGTGGGTTTAGTGTATTTTTTTTTTCAAAATCTCAGTTCCGAATTTCTGAATCATGAGATTTTAAGCGAATCATGAGATTTTAAGCATGTACTTGGTAAACAAACATAGCATTAGGGTTTTTAAGTGTTTATTTTGGGAACTTAATGGATCTTTGTGCTTACTTTGATTTGATTCTTTTCTTATGACATAGGATTTGAAGCTAATATCCGATGGAAGGAATCGGAGGGGACGGTGCATCGGTGGCATCACCGATGCCTCAATGGGGACATGATTCTTGGAGGATGTATCAGTATTATCTAGATAAGTCGACTCCTCATACGACTTATAGGTGGATCGGAACCCTTGTTATAGTAGCTATCTATTGTTTGCGGGTCTATTACGTTCAAGGGTTTTACATAGTCGCGTACGGTCTAGGGATTTACCTACTGAATTTGCTAATTGGGTTTTTGTCTCCTTTGGTTGATCCTGAACTCGAAGGTTCCGATGGACCTTTGTTGCCAACAAAAGGTTCAGACGAGTTCAAGCCGTTTATTCGTAGGCTACCCGAGTTTAAGTTCTGGTAATTGAAAATTTATCATTCGTGTTCTTACTTGTAATGATGCGGTAATAGTTTGTTTTATGTGTTCTGTGCCTAAATCTTTTGTGATATTTTGGTTAAGTCAAAAGCATAGTCTGGTTTTCGGGATAGATGGAAACATACCTTTTGTTGTTTACCAAGGAAATATATGTGTGAATATGTACATGTTTTTTGTCGTTGATGATCACGAAACTTAAGGAATATTTATTGCATTATTTAAGATTTTAACTAAATGGCTTGCTTTGCGCAATTACTGTCTTTAAGGTAAAAGTACCATGAAAGTCCTTATACTAGAAGTTGGATTGCATTTTGCCTCGTTTACTCAAAAAATGGGCAAATTAGCTTCTTTATATTAGATCAAAGAGCAAATTCGTTCTTTTATTAAAAATACTATCGGTTTTTACTGTTAAAAACTGGTTCTTGTATATCAATATGAGGTTCATGTGTCACTGTCTGGTTATTCCAGTAATCATGTTAGTTTTTAACAGTACAAATAGATGAAATTTTTAATAAAAAGGATCTATTTGCTCAATTTTTTAATAGAGAGGGTAAAATGTAATCTGATTCATGTAACTTTAACCCTGTCTTTAACTGCAATGTAGCATAAAAGTTTCTTTAACCCTGTTTTAACTGCAATGTAGCATAAAAGTTTCTTGGAGATGACTTAAACTCTAAGATTCCAACCTTTGTTGTTCTATTTGGTCTTTTTTAGCATACTTGCTGAATATGAGACGAAATGATCTTGCATTACAATTTACGAGCACAGGCGACGGTGTTCTGCTGCAAGTGAAAGCATATTTGCTCTGTATCTGGCAATTTCATCATTAATTACGTCGTCATTGTCGATTATTCCGATTTCATGCATTTCACTGTTTCTTTATAAGTATAGAATAAGGGCTTATTTAGATAAACTGTTAAACTTGGGGGACTTTTTCTTGATCTCAGAAGTTCATTGTCTTGCAGGTACTCCATGACCAAGGCTTTCTGCATAGCATTTGTCATGACTTTCTTCTCTGTATTCGATGTTCCCGTCTTTTGGCCTATACTACTTTGTTATTGGATCGTTCTCTTCGTTCTTACAATGAGGCGTCAAATAGGACATATGATCAAATACAAGTATATCCCATTCAGCATCGGAAAACAGGTCAGCGGTTTACAACACAATTATACCTTCGCCTTTAGTTTATACTCGTGGCCAACCAGGAAATCTTAACAGATCTTTTTTCTTACAGAAATATTCCGGTAAGAAAGGTTCCGCTAGTAGCAGTGGTTCTCGTGGGGATTGAACCTCGGCCAGTTTGGATTACGACATACGTGATCATTGATTTTCATCTTTGGAGAAGATGAATATATGCTGTTTATGGATTCTTTTTTTTTTATTTTAAATATGCAGTTTATCACAAAACATAAGTTCAGTTTGACCCTGTTTATACACATTTTTAAAGATATGATCAAAGATTTTGGGGGATTATTGGGCAGTAATGTATACATGCAACAAAATCATTGTTTCAGTCCTCTGATGGTTTATATCGGTAGCTAAATTGTTAGTGATAAAGATCATTCTTTTTTATTAGGAGGAACCATCAATGGTTGATTATGCGCTTAATTTCTCTTTTGATGTGGTTTTTCATAACTGGTGCAATGATGGGGTTGTCCGTGGTAAATGGAAAATTAATGGCTAATATATAAAAAGGGTAAATTATACAAATAGTGATTCAACTATGCCTATTTTCTATTTTGGTCATTCATATCATCAATTATACAAATAGAAACATTTTTAATTGACATAATGATACATTTAGTTGTCATTTATTCTATTTCTTAACCTAAAAAAAATTCTCAATTATAAATTAATAATATACTTATATTTAGTAAATTTGTAGTGATTTTGTAAATTTGTTCATGCTCATGTATCATTCTTTAAATATACTTATGAATTTTCATTTTTTTTCATTTTAAGCACACTCATGAAAGATTAAAAATATATAAAAATAGTTTATTATCTAATTTAATAGTAAATTTAAAAAAAATAGAGGTGATTTAAGAGTTATTTAAATTATATTACTAATTTATACTTTAGAGATTTTTTTTCTTTTTGGGTATTACAAATTTATAGGTGTAGAATACTCCTGATTTAAAAGCTAAAAGCTTTGGTTAAGAAGTTTGAGGATCAAATTGATAAAGTATGTAAGTATTGAGGACTAAATTTATTATTATACCCGTTAGGATCAATTTAATGGTGGGTAATCAAACCATGAACGAATTCAAATATTAGTGTTTAAATTGTAAACTTTTAAATTTAGGTGACCAAAATAGGAACACGGGAAATAGTTGGTTGACCATTTGTATAGTTTACCCATATTAAAAAGGGTAAACTATTCTAGTAATTATCTAATTATTACTTTTTTTGTCACCCAATTATGAAAAATTACAAAATAATCTCTAGCTATTCAATTTTACTTTTATTGGTCAGTAGTTTGCTATCGATTATAATAACAATTTTGTAATTTTTTATAGTTGAATGATAAAAAAAAATTACTAATAATTAAGTGATTAGCTGTGAAATTTAACCAAAAAATATTATATAAAAAATCCATCAAGCCCAAAACCGACCATAAAAAAAACTAAACCCTAAACCCCATGTATTCAATTGTAGAAATATATAAACCCTAATTCTCTACCGTCTTCATTTGGTTGCTATTGCTGTTGCTTCTTCTTCTTTGCCCTATTCGAAGTTACTGAAGCTATGGGTAAAGTGAAGGGAAAGCATAGATTAGATAAGTACTACCAATTAGCCAAAGAACACGGCTACCGTTCCCGAGCATCATGGAAATTAGTTCAGCTCGATTCCAAATTCTCGTTCCTAAAATCAGCCCACGCCGTTCTCGACCTTTGCGCCGCTCCCGGTGGTTGGATGCAAGTCGCGGTACAACGTGTTCCTGTCGGCAGCCTCGTGCTGGGCCTCGATCTCGTTCCCATCGCTCCTATACGAGGTGCCGTCGCTCTCCAACAAGACATAACTAAATCCGAATGCAAATCCAAGGTTAAACGGGTGATGGAAGAACATGGTGTTATGGCATTTGATGTTATTTTGCATGATGGGTCACCTAATGTTGGTGGAGCTTGGGCTCAAGAAGCAATGAGTCAAAATGCTTTGGTTATTGATTCTGTTAAGTTGGCTACCCAATTTTTAGCCCCTAAAGGCACTTTTGTTACCAAGATTTTTAGGTCCCAAGATTACAGTTCTGTTCTTTATTGTCTCAAACAGGTAGTAATTTTCTTCATTTGTTTAAAAAACATTATAATCTGTCTGTTAAAGTTTGGGTTTGATTTGGTTTGGTCTTTTTTGTAGTTATTTGAGAGGGTTGAAGTTGATAAACCAGCAGCTAGTCGTTCAGCATCAGCTGAGATTTATCTTCTGGGTTTAAAGTATAAAGCCCCTGCAAAGATTGATCCACGTCTTCTTGATGTTAAACATTTGTTTCAAGGATCAACAGAGCCACAAAAGAAGGTTTATTTTATGTTTCAAAATCTCTTTAAAAGGCTAAACTTTGATTGTATCTTTTGCTCATCATGTTGATGATTGATGTAGGTGATTGATGTACTTAGGGTATCGAAACAAAAGAGACACCGTGATGGGTAAGCTTTTCCCTTTTTTCATACAGCAATTCGACTGCTTTGTTCGCATTGTTATTGATTCCTCTGGTTATGCTTGGTTTTCTATTACAGTTATGAAGATGGAGAGACAATCTCGAAGAAGGCGTCTACTGCTGCTGACTTCACTTGGTCCGATTCTCCTCTCGAAATCCTTGGTTCGGTTACTTCCATAACCTTTGCAGATCCGGCTTCATTGCCTATTAAGGATCACAGCTCCACCACAGAAGAGGTGATTATCGTATCAGTATTGCTATTGTTTTGGCTTGCCTTAAGTTTACTTGTGATTACTTACTTTGCTTCTGCTTGACAGGTCAAAGCTCTTTGCGATGATTTGCGTGTTTTAGGAAAGCAAGATTTCAAGTACCTTTTGAAGTAAGTAACATGTTTCCTTTTGAAGTCCTACCTTTTGAAATGTTTGTGATAATATGAAAATGTGCATGAATGTGACATGTATTAAGGCGATTTGATTACCTTGATTTGATATTTGATTGTCATGTAGGTGGCGGATGCAATTGAGAAAAGCTTTGTCTCCTGAAAAGGCTACTCCTACTCCTACTCCTAGTACTGTTACTGACGTCAATAAAGGGGATGAGGAGAATGAAGATGATAAGTTACTCAATGAGATGGAGGAGCTCACGTATGCCATGGAGCGTAAGAAGAAAAGAGAGAAGAAGCTTCTTGCAAAAAGACAGGCAAAGGTTTATTTCTTATTTGAGAAAGCCCTCGTCCCTACATGACAAAATCATAAAATGGATCAAATTTTGTGTTTATACCAATGATTATGTTTCTACTTGATAGTAAATTAAATGATTATACCAATGATTAGCTTTTATCTTATAGTCCTTTTTGTAAGAATTCATGTTCCTACTTCAAACTGTACTATGTTGCCTTTTGCACTTGTTTTGTTGCTGATTTTTTACCTCACTGTTGTGCAGGACAAATCACGGAAGGCAACGGGAATGCAAATCGATGCCCTGGAAGATGGTTATGTTGATCATGAGTTGTTTTCTCTTTCTTCTATTAAGGTTCGTTTTTTATCACTAAAGACATAAATAACTCCAATGTTTCGTAACTACTAAATGCAACTGAACTTAAGGCTGAAGTTATGTCATTTGAACCAGAGGCAAGTTGATGATTAACCTTTGTAAGCCCCTTTGTGACCTAGGCATAGTTGATGTTTGATCTTCTGGGGTATTAATATGCCATTTCTGAACAGAAGCCGGTTTTGATCTTAACATATTTTCCATTCAAGCATTGGGATCTTTCTGTTTTACTGAAATGGTGCTTGGGTTTTCTAAATGACATCACGACAACCCTTTATACGTTCATCTTTTTACTTCTGCAGAATTTTTTATTGATGCTAATCTATTGCTGCCTTTAGGGTAAGAAAGATCTTGCGGCGGTTGATTCCAACGAGTTTGATGATGGGAATGTTGATGTAAGGGGTAGCGAAGATGAAGAAAACCAAGAGAACACTGAAGATGAGTCATCCAGTGATATCGATTCTGACGAAGAACGAAGAAGGTTGGTATCTGCTTTTAATGTCCAGGATACATAATTTCTATAATGTCTCTGTATGTTAACCTTGTAATTTTAATGTTAGATATGATGAAAGAATCGAAGAGATCCTTGATCACGCTTTTGAAGAGTATGCGGCCAAAAAGGATGGAAAAACAAAGCAGAGGAAGCGTGTGAAACAAGCCTATGAGCAATTGGAGGTATGAAGCTCTTAAAGCGTGTCTAGAGAACTTTTCTATATCCCAATCCCTTAATTGAATTTTCTTTCTTGGGCTGTTCAGGGTGATGATGACGATGATGTTATGATTTCCGATCATGATTCAGACAAGGATGTGGCTGATCTTGAAGCAAATCCTCTTATGGTATCACTAGACAATGGGGAAGGACCAACTCAGGAAGAAATTACAAACAGGTGGTTCAGTCAGGATATTTTTGGTGAAGCTGTAGAGCAAGGGGATTTAGGGAAGTATAACGACAGTGGTGATGAAATGGAGGTCGATAATCGAGATGAAAAGCCGGTTATTCCCGAGAAGTCAAAAGCAAAGAAAAAGCAGGATGAAAAAACTTCTATTCCTGACAAGGCCAAGGAGAAGAAAGTAAACAATGCTGCCGGCCCCAAAAACACCAAACTCCAGGCTGCTTCTAAAGCAGAGGATGATTTCGAGATTGTCCCGGCACCGGCTACAGATTCAAGTGACAACTCATCTTCAGATGACTCAGAGGATGACGACTTTGAAACGAAAGCTGAGATATTAGCTTGTGCTAAGAAGATGCTAAGGAAAAAGCAAAGGGACCAAATTCTTGATGATGCTTATAATAAATATATGTTTGATGATGACGGTTTACCGAAATGGTTCTTAGAGGAGGAAAAGAGGCATCGCCAACCAATTAAGCCCGTTACAAAAGAAGAGATTGCTGCAATGCGTGCACAATTCAAAGAGATCAACGCTCGACCGGCTAAGAAAGTTGCAGAGGCAAAAGCACGAAAGAAGCGGATTGCAATGAAAAAGCTCGAAAAGGTACGGCAGAAAGCAAACAGTATTTCAGACCAAGCTGACATCTCCGAAAGGTCAAAGAGGAAGCAAATTGAACAACTCTACAAGAAGGCTACACCCAAAAAGCCCCAAAGGGAATACGTGGTCGCGAAGAAGGGGGTTCAAGTTAGGGCTGGCAAAGGGAAAGTCCTTGTTGATCGACGGATGAAGAAGGATGCTAGGGCACGAGGGACGGGTAAATCCGGAAAAGGCAGTTCAAAGAAGGGAAAGAATGGTAAAGCTGATAAGAAAGGTAAAGGTTCTGGCAAGGCTTCAGGGAGGAAGGGAAACAAAAACAAAGGTAGCCATGCATGAAAGAACAAGTTTTGAAAGATGCAATTTTAGATAAAAAAAATTGAACAATAAATTACATTTAGGAACTGTTTTCTTTTGTTGTGGTTGATAGATTAAATTAATAGTACGATGCTTTTTTGAGTGTTTGTTGATTCAAAGTGTAATTTGCCTGTTTCTTTTGGCGGCATAAATATTGCTGTTTATCTATTTATTGGCAGTCAATTTGTTATGTATCTAAGTGCCTGATATATTTTGCTTGCAAAATGTACGTCTGGCTATGCCTAATGCACGTGTAGTTTTATTACTTTGTTATGTATATATTTGCCTCCAAGCCTTGGATCAATCGGTTGGTTGGGTTGCGAATCGATCTAAAAAGTGGAATCAATATAAATCATTTGACTTGAGATATTTTAGTTGATCAGATCGATAAATTAGTAATTTGATTGATTTAATTATCGATCCGGTTTAAAAAAACATTGCCAATCATTGTCCTTTATTTTGACCCCAATTCTTTCAACTTTGAGGTTGCTAGGTTTTGTGCCGATCATCATGCTTTGTTTTGGCCCCAGTTCCTTTGATTACTTGGTGTTTGCTTGTTCATTCAGTGTTAGCATTTTCGTTGCTTGCTTCCTAATCGGTACCAACGTGATGACTAGGGTTTTCCTTGTAAAGCGACTGAAACCTTCTTTGCAAGATTTGATTCTCTTGCTATAATCTCTGGTGGACGAATGGTAGTTGTTGCTTTCTTTGATCTAGTTATACCACACGTTTTCTTGACCTCGTGAGTCAATATCCTTGATTTAAGAGGGATCATCTCGTGAGTTGAAAACACCAGAGAGCCCATGACCTTACGACCCTATACCATGCTCACACATTTAACATACTCGTCTTGGAATAACAGCTCATACCTATGATGATAAGATATCAGGAGGTCAATGGTCAACACATGACATCTTGAAAATGACTAAAAGTAATTAACCTTATAGAGGGACCAATATACTCTCTCTTCTCCCCCTCTCCGATCTTCTCTGGCAACTCACAATCCTACCATCCTACCATCCTTACAGCTCTTTGTCACGGAGTAAATCGTCACTATCCACTACAATCTCCTTGTATCAAGAGACTATTTCAATGAAATTTGACAAAAGGGAAAAAGAAAGTACCAAAAAGGAAATTGTTAGAATTTAACACCAAAAAGTTGGTTTATAAAGTAATGATTTATTCACACTAAAGTATCTAAATGCTCACTAACTGTAGTGAATTTCAAGTGTGGATAGAGTTCGGTCCCATCAACCCCACACTCATCAATATCAAAATATGTATGATCTCCTTTCACAAAGGCTGAATATATGAAAATCATCTCCAAGTTGTCCGGATATGAACTCTCTGCAAATTCCGCAACCAACCCGAGTTTAGTACATGTCAAAACTAGAACCAAACTACCAATAACTCAAAAAATAGCTATGACGGTTCCTTCTATAATGGCACGTTATACATACCTTTGATTTTCAGAAGAAGCTCCTCTTCCGGTACATGAACATTCTCGAGTTCCCTACCAATTTTATTCTCCCACATTGCTACAAGCTCATTGATGGAGTATACATTCCCTTGGGGTCTCAAATACAATGTCTTGTTAAGCGTTCGAGGATCATCTATGGCATTGATGGTGCATGCAGCAACGTCAACATCCTTCACAAAGACGGCTGCAAGAAAGAGAAAAAGCAAATTGCTTCATAAATGTCCTAATGTCCATATCAAAACACGAATATATTAACCCTAGCAGGCCATGAGCAAACCTTTAGCATTTCCATCTCCGAAAATAGTGACCTTGTCCCTCGGGGGAGCCTTTAAACCAGGTTGAGCTAACGAAGGAAGTAAATAACCCATGAATAGGTTGCAGCAAATGTAAGTATAAGGAATACCTTCAGCTTCTATAAGACGTCTAATCTCAGTTTTTCCAGCGTAGAAACGATGAACCAAGTTATATATCTGAATTTTGTCGGGATCTACACCGAACTCAGAAGGTATGAACTTCTGTTCCCATTGCAATTATTGAGTTCAAATACGAGTACATGAACTTAAAGGATTGATATTTCATTATTAGCAGCTAATCCAAAAGATTCACAAATTACAATACCATTATTAAACCTTTTCATAGGGTTAAAGTACCTTGGGGGTCCTTGTATTATAGGAACAAATCAAATAAGTCTCTCTATTATTAAATGAATCAATTTAATCCCTGTAAAAGGAATCAAATAAGTCTAAATTGTAATAGAATTAACATTTACAGTATAAAAATGTCTTGAAAATTATTTTTTTCCAACTGTAGTTCAATTCCAAATGAAAATCTCCATTTACAAAACCATAAAAACTTTATAAATATTAACTCTATTCTAACTTGTCCTTATTTGATTCATTTTAATAGTGCAAGTACTAAATTGATCCACTTAATAGTAGTGAGACTAATTTGATATAGAGGGACCTCTAAAGTACACCCCTTTTCATAGTCTAAACCATTGCAATTATTGAATTCAAACAAGATGAACACTTTAGGGTTTATATTCAACTATTAGCTTAATCCAAGAGATTCACAAATTACAATGACATCATCAAAACTTTCTAAAATCTAAAACCAATATAAAATTAGGGTTCCATAAAAATAAAAATAAAAAACCTTTGTTGATTCCTAAAAATCCCGTTTCACCAATTTAAATAAAGGGGCAATCTTCAAAGACAAAATCCAAAATGAATTGAAGGGTTACTAACCTTAATACACCCAGATTCTTTAATAACCTTAACAAGTAGTTTTTGATCAAGAGCTTGTTTTGATGGGATTGAACAAATAACTACATCCACTTGTTTCACTGCTTCCATGAGACTATTTTCATCTTCAAGTGAACCCTAAAAATCCAATTTTTGAAAATTAAAAATTAAAAATCAGTCCTTTGGGTATTAATAAATGATTAAAAGAAGTAGAAAAAAGCTGAAAAAATGTTACCTTGAGGGGAATGGCACCAGCAGTGGAGAGAAAGTTGAGTTTTTGAGCTTTGTTGGGGTCATTTAAAGAAGAATCTCTTATGAGAATATAAGTTGGGTGACCAAATTGAAGGGTGAATTGAGCTAAATGGTAACCTAATCTTCCAGTTGCTCCTATTATAAGGACTTTACTCTTCTCCTCCATTGATGAAGAAACGGGAAGAAACCTTTGCTTCTCACAGCATGGGTCTTTGTAAGTGAGTTTGAATAGAATAATTTTTTTTTGTAAACTATAAAAATAGTAGTTTTTGGCTCAAATGATATTTTATTCACTTAGTTATCATTTTTATTACGAAGTGGTGACTCTACTATTAGTTTTATTATCTCTCTAACAGTAATCCTACATGGCAATCTAAATAAGTTTTAAATGACAACTTGGATGTCTTATATGTCAATCCAAATTAAATTTATTTAATTAAAAATTTATTTTCTTTATAGCAACTAGATATCTAAGTTGACATTTAAAACTCATTTAGACTGCCATGGAGGACTGCCGTTAGGGAGGTAACAGAATTTAACGGTAGAGTGACTACTTTGTAATAAAATAATAACGTAAGTGACTAAAATATTTGAGACAAATAAAAATGACTATTTTTAGAATTTGTAATAGGAAAAGGGAGATAAATTTGGCTGTTTTGGGCTTTAAAATATTGTATTTTTTTGTGGTTTAAGCCCATCTTTTATGATAAATTGTTGAATTTCAATGGCTTAAATTTTATTTACTTTATAGGTGAATATATTTTAATATTGGGTAAATTACCGGTTAATCCTCTAAAATTAATTTATTTTATTTTAGTCACTAAAAAAGTTAATTTTATCACTATCATTAATTAAATTGATCAAATTGGCCATTCCATCTTTAAATTTAATGGAATGTTATAGTTTCCTTTTTTCCTTTAAATTTTCTTTGTTTTCTTCTTTGTTTTTTTCTTCATTCAATTTTTTGGGTAAATTATACTAAAGGTTATTAAACTATTAATCAACTTACGTTTTGATCATTTAACTTCGAAAAGATACAAAATATTATTCAACTATTGAAAATCCAAAAACTAAGTTTATGATTTAATCCAGATATATATATCGAAAGAATGATGAAATATTAAGGAAGAGATGGGCTTAAGGAAGAGAGGGAAAGGAAGAATATGAGAAATGGGAGAGGAGAGAGGAGAGAATGGAAGAAAAAAATTAAAGAAAAAATTTTAAAAATTATATGAGAGTATTATGTGAAATTTAAAGATAAAATGATTAATTTGGTCAATTTAATTAACGGTAGAGATTAAATTAATAATAAAATTTCGAGTAACTAAAAAAAGAATAATTTAATTTTACAGTGGTTAACAGGGCATAGATTACCCTTTAATATTTCAACAATTCTTTCAATATATATATCTGGGATAAAGCAACATTTTTGTTCATATTAGTCTTGCAATTTGCCAACTTTTCCCACAAAATTCCTAGAACTTTGCAAGTTCTTTCAAATTTAGTCCATATGATAATGTGGCACTTTGATATTATCCCATGTCATCACATAATTTTTTTTGAAAAAAATTAAGTGATGATGTGACATAATATCAGAGTAACACTCAATCACAAGGACCAAATTAGGAAAAAAATATAAGTTTAAAGACTAATATGAAAAAAATTAAGAACCAATTTAAGAAAAAAAAAACCCTAGGTTCAGGGACTAAATGTTGACTTATCCCTATATATCTGAACCATAAATGGCCTCATGTCTTCCACGTTGATTAACATTCAACAATGATATTGAAGACTACACCTTCAAGACTTTAAAAAAAAAAAAAAATTAATAATTTTATTAATCTTTTTAAAAATTTTATGGAGTATATTTATTAATATCGTTAAAATTTTTACAATTTAATCAAATTTTTTTTTATTTTTTGGGATTAAATCTTGGGGCCTTGAGTTGACAATAATTTTCCCGTTGATATCTGAATTTTTTTGTCTAAATTAGTACCTAAACTTGACAATTATTCTTATATTAGGCTTAAATTAAGCAATTATTCTCACGTTAGAGTTTGAACTTTTTTGGTCTAAGTTAATTCCTGAATTTAGAAATTATCTTCATATCGGAGCTTAAACTAGCCAATTCTTCCCACATTAGGGCTTGAACTTTCTTTTATCCAAGTTAATCCCTGAACTTAACATTTGCTCCTACATTGGAGCATAAACTTTAGGGTTTTCAAGGAAATATCAAAGACTAACATAGATAAAAAAAAAACTTTAAGGCCAATATGGAAATAATTGTCAAGTTCAAGAACTATTTTAAATAAAAAATTTAAACTCTAATACGAGAACAATTACCAAATTATTCTAAAAAGTATATTAACCCTTTTTCTTTTTTTTCACTTTCCCACCCAACTCTGTACTTTCTTCCACCATTTTCTACCGTACCTAACATATTTTTCACATTTTCCACTCTACCAAATACCTTTTTAACCCTTAGCTGGCAATAATATGAAACTCGTGCATTTAATTTAAAAAAAATGTTTTAATAATGCATGAAAAATTATTTGGCAGTGGCTTTAAAATCTTTAAATTTTTGCGGGTAAATTGTATTCAATGTCATTAAATTATTAGTAAATTTATATTTTGATCATTTAGCTTTAAAAATTACAAATTAAATACTGAACTATTCGAAAATTTCATATTGATTATTAGCTCATTAAGTTCTTAACAAACGTTAGATGTGAGGATAGGTAAATTTTACAATTTGGTCACTCTCAATATTATTTAATTTTTTTTTCATTAACCCATTTAAATAAAAGGGTAAACTCATCTAATGTCAGTGAGTTATTTGAAAGTTTCAATTTAAGTTGTTAGACAGTTAAAATCGCCTTTTTTTGTTTGCATTGTCTACCCAAATTGAAACTTTATCTTTCTCTTTCTTTCTACAATTCAATTTTTTTTTTCATGAAATAGTTTTAAGCATTACGAATCTGTGAATCAAAATCCAAATAACTTTCTTTTTAATCTCCAACACTGACTATCAAATCGACTCGAACCTAAAGTATTTCCTTTCTACTTGTCAATGTATACTAATCAACCGTTCTGATTATAAAATTGTCACTTGGAACTCATTAACTCGATTAAAAAAATTTTAACAATACAATGACTTAAATAAAATTTTTTGAATAATTTAATAATTTTTTATAACTTTTTGAAATTAATCGATGAAATCATAAATCTATTAATAATTTAATAACATTATTAAAATAGTTTACTTTTTCTCACTTTCTCACCTATCACTTTAATTTTCCCTACCATTTTCTACTCTACCAAACAACATTAAAGGACAAAAGGACAAAATGACTGCCAATGTGTGATCAATGTTAAGGCATCCAACAATCCAAACCGCAAATTGAATCGCACGTGATTAATAAGTTTTAATAATATGGAAAGTCAGGAACAATATCAGTAGGTGTAATAATGAATAGGGTTGGGATCGATTGTTAGAAAAAAAAAATTGTAGATGACGGGTAATATTTTTATATTGGGAAATGTTATTGAATAATTATAAATTAAAAATAAAATAAAATTCTATTCGAATGAAATAAAATAGAATAATAATAATTTTTTAAAATTTGTGAATTAAAAATAAACATAACTAAATAGATTTAAATAATACTCAAACCAATTTTAATAAAACCAGATTAAATATTACGAGGTCTTTTAATAATTTTTCTAATTAAATTGATATCTACCTAAATTATAATATTAAATTCGATTATAAAAAAATTTGAATAATAAAAGCTAAAATTTTTTAAATCGAGTAAGTTTTTTTTTTTTTTAAAGCAGAAATATCACTGAAGGTCAATTTCCCGACAAATGTATATTTTAAAAGATTTTGTAAATATTTGACCCATTTAATAATTTCTCTTCAATTTTTGTGGAGGTGGTTGGCTGACCACTTATGTCACACAAGTTGCTAGTTCATCATATTTCGACGTATGATAAATAGAGTAATAAGTTTCGAGTTTATTTATTGTAAATAGATAAAATAATATTTGAAGAGTTCTATTTTTAGTTTAGGATTTGACCCAACTCGATTTTAAACGTAATCAGAGTTTTAATGTAATTATCAAATATCGAAAGATTTAAAAATAAAAAGGAGATGATTGTGGTGATGACGATGTCGAGTGACCCAAAAGCCCAGATTTTTTTATTTTGTATAATAGGTAATTAGGAATTTAATAATTTTCGGGGACATAAAATTTATAGCTTTAATTATGATTTTGTTGCTTTATTATGTTAAATTTTGAGAGTTAATTCCCTTACTTTAATATGGTATAACTTGGTCATTATATTTTATTATATTTTATTATTAGTAAGTTTAAATTGATAAACTCGTTAGTAGTTGTCATTAAAGTGATGGCATGGTTTATTTATTTATTTATTTATCTTTCTATCACGTAACTAGGTTCACAAAGAAATTCAATTAACTGTCGGTTGAGTCTTAACTCAATTGGTAATTAACTCAATAGTTTATTTAATTGGTATGTTGTTTCGGTAAGTATCTTTCACAATTGTGAATATCAACATTCATTTAAATCCATATATGAATCCCTCCTCCCCTTTTTTTTTTTTACACCACCAAACAAATTTTTAGAGGAGGGTAAAGCCCTAATAAGAACGCGACTAGTATGACTCAAATCTAAACTATAGTTGAGTCAATGAACATCCTAATCATTAGACCAACACAGATTTCAGATTTTTAATGCTTTAGTGCTACCACAACATGAATATGTGTGATCAATGTAAAAGCATTAAACAACCCAAACAACAATATGAAATTACGTGATTGATAAAATAAATTGTTTTTAGTAATACGTAAAAATTTATTTGGTGGCAGATAAATATAGGTTAAAATATGTCATAAGTTTATGTACTTTTTGAAAATTTAAAGTTTAGTCTCTATATTTTCATTTTAGGAATTTAATTCTTCTACTTTTTATATTTCAAAATTTAGGTTCAATTGTTAATAAGCTTAATTATTTTTGTTAAATTTGTTAGTGTGTTATTTGAAAAAATTCACTTATTAGTCATGTAATTAAAAAATATTTAAATTTTTTTATAATTTATAAAATTTTAAATTAGTAATAGTAAATTTATATTTTAACCCCTTCAAAATGATATAAATTTTGATTTAATATTTTAAAATTTATAAAATATATGCTATTAAAATAGTGATATTACATTTTACTATTGTAAAATATACAATTTAATTCCAACACTTTTCTTCTAGCTTCACTTCAGTTTGTGGTGAAGATGAAGCCAAGTGTCTCAAAGGTTCAAATCTTGTTACTTTTTTTTTAATAGGTAGTTATGAATGGAAAGGGATTCATTTGCGTAGGTGGAACCATTTCATAATTTTTTATATAATTAATATTTTAATGAATCAATTATTAGATTTATTGATATAATTGTATTTGTCATGAATGTAAATTTTGAATTAATCGATATCTCTATCATGTCGATCTAAAAAGTAAATATATTAAAAATCATTAACGGTTAAAAGTTTTTTCTTTTACATAAAACAAATAGTTAGAATCTTTTAATTTATGTAAAATTTGACATGAAATATGATTATTGGATTGTTAAATTATTAGTCGTATGAAAAGTTAAGTATGAGTGTAAAACACTTTAATTTTACATCGATGTAAGTAGATTCCTCCCAATTAAAAAATATCTGAACTTTTTATGGATATAACATTATAGATTTAATTATGGTTTTAATTTGTTTTACTACGGTAAATTTGGGAACGAATTTTTTTACTTAATTTTGGTATAATTTATCTTTTTTAGAGAAAATACAGGATACAAACTTGAAAGACTACATCCTTAAAAGAGGATCCTCAAATAATTTTAAACTTAGCCTTCTGTCACGAATCATCTTGATTAGATATTCACTATGGTGTTCTTCTCTGAGAGAATGTGTTGAACCCTCCACTGTTTTACATTTGTCATGAATTAATATGTTTGAATTGATACATCATTAGTTAGTATCATTATTGTTATTGTTAAAAATTAATATTTTCGTTAATATATTCATTAAAAAACGATAATTTAGACATTAAGAAAAACTGATTTGACATGTTAATTAATGTTTTACGTGTCTGAACAAAAATTTTAAAATGTGTTGTTGTTACGTTTAGACATATTGTCTCATTGCAATAATTAATTCAACGCATAAAGCCAAACATACGTTGCTTGTGTAAATTTGTAAAAATAATATTTTAAATATATAATTAAATGATTTTCAATCCACACTTCATATTTATAAAATCAAGAATTAAAAGTTATAATATGCTCAATTTTTTTTTTGGGTTCAACATAAGCTTAGAAAATTAAGCGAGCATTAGTCCTAATGAAAATTATCATCAGTCACCAATAACTATCTAACATCTTCTTTAAGCTAGCATCTTACATAATGTTGAGGATCTTTTAAAATAATCAGCTGCTCAATTATGCTTCCATCTGCCTTAGCTATGCAATTAACAACTTTATTGACATTATGCTAAATATGTCAAAATTTGACTTCTCAATTTTTGGAACACTAATCATGTATATGTCTTACTTCAGCAACACTAATTACTGTAGCCAACTCGTTACGAATAGTTTCAATCACCATTATGTTGTCACTTTTCATCTAATATGCTCGAATTTAGTATTATATTTTTAATTTCAATAATTTGCTTTTCTTACTTTTTTTTAATTTAAAAATACATGTCTAATTATTTACATTATTAAGATTATTTTATTAATTTTGCTAGTTAATTTTGCTGGTGTAATATTCTAAAACTAAAAAAAAAAAAAACTTAGTGGGCATGTGATAAAAATATTGTAATTCACTTAAATTTGATAGAGAATTTTAACGGTTACACTTTAATCAGAATATAATATTTAAATTAACTAATGATATTTAAGTAAAAATTAAAATATAAAAGTTAAATATTAAATTTGAGAGTAATATAGGGATTGAAATTGAAATTTAACCATCAATAATGTAAAAGACATGTGGTCCGTAATAATTTATTGCATTTTCATAATAATTTACCGTTTCACGAGACAGTTCGATAAGAGAGCCATAAAGAACACGTAAATGTGCAAGTAGCCTCCTCTATTCTTGTGGCAGATCGTATTGCAAGAGAGGTTCGAGGTAAAATCTAGCACTTAATTATTCATAAAAATTACTGAACAATGTGATAGATTTATTAGATTATATAAAATTATATAATTTAGTATTTAAATATAACAATGTTAAATTTTTAGTGTTTGATTTGATAAAATACATGTACCACGTTAAAAAATAATAATAAACTCGGATATTAATTTATACATTAAGCTTAATTTTAATTGTATTTCTTTTTATTATGATAATCATGAGACACATTTGAATAAAACAAGAATATCTTTAATAATCCGTTTTTTGGGTCGAATAATAAATTTTGATATCTTTGTAAGTAGAGTTTTATTCTTAAACAAATTACTTTTTAAAGAAAAATATTTCTCCGAACTAAAACATTAATTAAAAAATATTTTTGAGAAGCATTCTTAAACTTGATCTTAATGTCTTATGAGTATATAATAAAAATAATGTTGCGAAAGCTTTGCCTTTAATTCAACTTAAGTCGATTTTAAATTTCGCATAAAAAAAAAATACGGTGAAGGGTTAAACCAGAAAAATTTTCATTTAACTCTTTCTAAATATAAATAATTCTTTAGCTCTTGAATAAATGGGAAATTTTCATTTTGATCCCTTCATATTTTCAATTTATAATCTTACCTCAATTCCCTAAATAAAAATCTTGACTTTGAGGGAGAATATATTATTAATGCTAATTTTTTTACAAGTTTTATTATTTTGGTGTGTTATTGTAATATCTTTAGTTTAATATTTAATAAAACTTTTAAATGTGTCCTTGTCAATTAGATTATGGTAAAAATTTTATGTTTGAAAAAAATTGAGTGGATATATAATTTATTTTATAGTTACGTGTTTGAAAAAAATAATTAAAACGTGTTATCATTCCTTTCATATATATGTTGCTTGTGTAAATTTGAAAAAAAATCTTTTAATATTTAGAATACACTTATTTATAAGTCGGGTTATTCGTCTAGACCCGAAGGTTCATCTAAATTTTAGGAAGGTTTATGGTAAAAATATTAAGCTCAAAAATGGGTTTGGGTAAAAATGTTAAGCCTATTTAAAATATGAGCCGAGCTCGAGCTAGAGCTTGAATATTCAAGATCCGAAAGATAGTTCGATCGCTTTTAAATTTATAATATTTTATATTATATAATTTAAAACATATAAAAAATAAACCTATACTAAATATGAAATATACTACTCTAATGTAAATATTAAAATAATATTATGACGACTATATAAAAGACTTTAATAAATAAAAGAATATATAAAATTATTAAATATTAAAATAAAATAATATAAATATTTTAAAAAATTTAAAAATAATATGAATGGACATGAATTTGAGCAAAATTTTAAGTTCAGATTTTATATCGAAATAAACTTAAGTAAGCATAAAATATGTTAATATCATACTTAGATCTAACTCGACCTAAACCCAGCCTGACTTGACATAGCTCATGAGCACATCTAGTTCAGAATAAATATTGTATAATTGTTCGGTTTTTCAGAAGTTTTTTCCATTCCTACATGTAAATAACTTAATATTAGTTGATAATCAACTACATCTTGACCATCTAAAATTAAGATGAGACGAAAAACACCGTACATTAAGGAGTGGTGATACGAAGGGGTTTTACTGTAGCTGAAGGCAGAAAATTGATTTGCGTGAATTTTTTAATTTTTAATTTTTATATTTTGCCTAAAATTGTTTGAAATCTATCGAGAATTTAATAAAATATTTATTTATTCACATAAATAAATATATAAATGAATTGAAAAGTCTCCATAATATGCATATTTTGTTTATTTAAGTCCTTCAAGCTTAATTTCATGTTCTTCATCTTCTTCTTTTAGTTGTTCATCAATTAAGCAAGCTTATAGATTCCAGCTATGGCAGAAAAGAAATGGATTCTGATACTTTCTTTAACTTTCATCATTGCAGTGTCTCAAGTTCACCATTTATACATGGGGTACTGTATACGTACATACACATACACACACATATATATATGTATAAATTCATGATTTGTTCAATGATTTTGTGTTTTTGCAGGGAACTAACAAGCATAATGCTTGAAAAGCTTCAACAATGGCGGAAACCATTCAACAATGGTGGAAAGAACTTAGCAATTGGACCTAACTTAACAGCTTGTCATTCATCGTACGGTCGACCGGATCTTCTCGTTTATTGTTGTCCACCGGGGTTTCAGAATCCAGTACCCTTCACCGATTTTAAGTTCCCTGACCCATCACCGGTCCGTGTCCGACGACCGGCGCATCTTTTAAACGAAAGCTTTATAGCTAAATATAATAAAGCTTTATCAATAATGAAGTCACTACCATACGATGATCCAAGAAGCTTTCACCGGCAAGCTAATTTACACTGTCAGTTCTGCACCGGCGCTTACGAGATGTTAAACAGTTCCGGGTCGGAGCTGAACATCCACCGTACGTGGATGTTCTTTCCCTGGCATCGGATGATGATATATTTTCACGAACGAATCCTTGGTAGCCTCATTGGAGACGATACTTTCGCGTTGCCGTTTTGGGCTTGGGATATCCCGGACGGAATGACGATACCGGACTTTTACGTAGACAAGAGCTCGCCATTTTTTCACAGCCAGCGCGATTTCTCTCATTTTCCACCTCGGGTGGCGGATTTAGATTACAGCCCCGACGATAACGATCCACGCTTTGATCGGAAAGAACAAACGGAAACCAATTTGGCTTTTATGTATAATCGAATGGTGTCCGGCGCTAAGAAAACGGAGCTGTTCATGGGATGTACATATAAAGCCGGCGACAAGAACTGTGATTCGCCGGGAACTATAGAGAGTGCACCTCATAATACTTTACATACATGGATTGGGTCGGGTTTAAACCCGGGAAGGGAAGATATGGGCAAGTTCTACTCGGCGGCAAAAGATCCGGTTTTTTACGCTCATCATTCAAATATCGATCGTCTTTGGGAAGTTTGGCGGGATATCAACGATCGGAAACTGGATATCGACGATTCCGATTGGCTTAATTCTTTCTTTTTATTCTACGATGAGAATCTGAATTTAGTAAAGATTAAAGTTAAAGATGTTCTTGATATAACAAAACTCGGTTATTCATACGAAGAAGTTGATCGTCCATGGTTAAACCACCGTCCTCCTCCGTCTGTACCACCGGAACAAGCTCGTCGGATAACAAATCTGAAGCAAAATGAAAACCCAGTTTTTTCCTCCGATTTCCGGCGAGTTTTAGACGGTAAGTTAACGGTAACGGTGAACAGATCTGTGAAGAGGGAGAAAGTTGACGAAGAAGAGACCGTCGTTGTGTACGGTATCGTAGTGAGAGGGAATGAATACGTGAAGTTCGATGTGTACGTGAATTTAAGCGATGACACGAAAATGAACCCCAAGTTCAGGGAATTCGCCGGCACTTTTGCTTATATCCCCGGCGGTGGCCGCGGCGGCCCCAACTTGAAGAAGATGAAGCTTAAACTGGGAATTTCTGAATTGTTGAAAGATTTGAAAGCTGATGAAGATGAAAGTATATGGGTAACATTGGTACTGAGGACTACAAGTTGTGGTAATGTATCCATTGAAGGGATTAAAATTGAGTACATCAAATAGATTTTTTCCCATTTTTAAAAATTTTAGGCCGATGGAATTTATTGATTATTTCCTTTTATGTATTTAAATATAGAGGACTAAATGTGGTAAGTTCATGTTTCTCAAAATAGTTAACATAAGGATGTATTGGAAGTTATAGTAAATTCAATTATTTGTCATGAATGTTTATCTAATGATTCACGTAGTATATTCAAGTCTTATAGATTAATATATAATTATGATATATGTTGATAATAATTTATTGCCATTAATGAAATGTGAATTCCGTCAAAGTAAAAGAAATATTCATGAAAGATATTATTTATAATCTTTTATCAATTTATAAATAAAAAATAATACCTTTCAACGCACTTAAAAATAAAGTTAACCTCTCTTCACTTCATCACAGCACACTCCGACACCTCTACCTCATACATTTACTCTACCCCAAGACATTAATCAATAGACATTACTTATGTGTTATGTGTAAAAATTTTTTACGCTAATTATAAAGTATAGTATAGTAGTTACTTACTTCATTTCTTAATTAGGAAATCGAATTTGATTCTCACTCATGGAAATAAAATATATTAATGTAACATAAGATAAATAAAGTAACTATTAATGTAATTATTTATTAAATTGAAAATATATTTATGTATCGAATGAAGAATTTAAATTTCAAATATTTTTAAAAATAATGTTGATACTAATGTTTTGAGAATATTTGGGAGTTAAAAATTAAACTGAAATTTGGACAATAATTGAGGATGTCAGGTGACACTAAACCTTTTTATGTCATTGAATTGATTGGAACTGGTATTGCACCAGCACTTTTCTTTTTCGAAAGCCACCGCTCCAACGTCTAGAATTCAAATGTTGCTGTCATTGTCATTGCAGGGAAATGATGTTGTAAAATAGTAACCACATATTCTCTGTTTATTTTTCAATAATTAATATTATATCAATATTTTTATTTTAAAAATTAAATTTAAATAATTTTTTTTAAAAATTAGGAAATTATTGATGTAATATTAAATTATTAAATAATACTTATTTAAATATTTTTATTGAAATGGATTTTATATCGGCTTCAATTAATTTTTAATTTCATAAGTTTAGAAAAAAATGCTATTTTACTAATTTTATTGTAAATTTTATAAATTTAGTGATAATAAAAGAAATATTTTATATATTAATATTATTTAAAATTGTTTTGACTTTTTAATTTATATATGTGTAAAAGTAATGTAATATACCCAATAATTTGATAAATTTTGAAAATTCTTTTAAGAATTTTATTACATTCTATTCAATAAACGTGTCACATTATACATCACTTGAATATTGTGGAGCATGTGTGTTTCAATGGTTGTGAAGGCCAATGGTATCACTTGGTCTTACCTACCTCCCTTCTACTTTCTTCATAGCTTATTATTATTATTATTATTATTATTATTAAAATATGTTCCACGTTCTTTGGAATTTTATCATTTACTCTAAGGGTTATTTCGACAAGTGTTTATTTTTAGTATGATGTGTTTAATTTTTTTATTTTATTTTATAATATTTAATTTTATTATTACTGTTATTTTTATATTAATCGTAAATGAAATTATTTATTCAAAGGGACTCATAATTTACACATAACAATAGAATTTGAGTTAACATAGTAACCTTGTTAAATATAGAGAGAGAACCACTGTATCTTTTATATTTATTTTACGATTCATAAAGACTAATTCTATTGAATTTCGTGACTGCCCTTTTAAATAATTATTTTTCGAGACTTAGACTTGAATTCTCTCTTTAAAAATAGAATATACCTTGAATCTTGTGGAGCATTTGTTTCCATGGTTGGGAGGGAACCAATGGTCTTAACTACCTTGTACTATGTTCATAACACTTAGAGGCGGATACATAGGAGGTTAGCGAGCCCTGGCCCTCTCTTAAAATAAAAAATTTATATTTAGATCTTTAATTTTTTTTTTAAATTTTAAATTAGTAAAAATAAAATTATATTTGACACCTCTAAAATTATAAAAATTTAATTTAATCCTTTAAAAATTATAAAAATATAGACAATAAAAAAATTAAAATTTTATTCAACCCCCTAAAAGTTTGTCCGGCTTTTCCCGATAACACTTATTATTATTAAAATATGATATAAGTCTTTATACTCTTCATAAATTTTGAATTTAGTTTTTTATTTTTATTTATAGGAATTTAGTTTCTCTAGTTTTCAAATTGCTAAAATTATTTTGTTCAATTTAGGTTCATTACAATACCATTTTTTAATTACATGGCTATCGAGCAAGAATTTTTTAATTTTAAATTGTCACATCAATAAATCTAACAAAAAAATATTAACAATGTTAATAATTATACCTGAAATTTTAAATAAAAAATAAAAAAATCTTAAATATAAAAATATAAAAACTAAATTTTAAATTTGAACACACCTATAGTAAGGGGGTTAATCATGACTATCGGTAGTGAATACCCTGATTATGACAAAAAAGAAATGGTTGAACAGCTTCAGTCCGCCAATTTTTTCTTACATGAATAGCTCGAAAATAGACTCGTCCTAGAAAGATGCTTCTACAATTTAATCCAGGTTTATGATATAGAAAAACCAAACTCCAACTAATAGACTCAACTGCATGATTTGTTGAAGTTAGACTATTCAACCCCTTTAACATAACCTGATTACCTTTTCACTCAGACTATATTAATTTGTTCTTACAAATCAATTTATGCTAATTAACTATGTCTTGCTCTAATTGTCGAACAAGGGACCCTACTTTAGATGATAACAAAATAACACCAAGAGACGATTTTCACCTATATATTATAAATAGGAGGATGAATACTTTGATCGGTATGAATTTTTATTAGTTTAAAGGCTTAAATTGTTAAAGTGAGAGGATTTATAAGGTAATTAGACAAAAATGTATGTTGGTGGATTATTTACATATGTTTTGAATGGAAATTATGAAATGATTTAAAGGGCAAATTAGTAATTAAATAAATAAATAAATATAAACAAAAGAAACAAAACACTCATATTTTTCATTTCATCATCTTTGACTGGAAATCACCATTGGAAGACTTTGAGAAATTTGGCCAAGCATCTATCATGTAAGTTAACTTTGCTTCCATTTTTAATAAATTTTATGTTTCTGAAATCCTTGTAACTTAATCTAGCTAATCCGAAGATTAATTCGTAAAATTGTTAAATGTTTGAAAAGTTACCATTGAGGGTTTTAAATTTTTTTTTATGCTAAATGGTAGAATATGAAACTTTGTTAAGAAATAGGATTAATTTGTAAAGTGAATTTGGATAGTTTTTAGTTTAGGGACTAAAACGTTAAAATGTTAAAATTTACATAAATTTTCTAAAAATTTAGTTGAAGTGGAGCTGTTAAGGGATGGTATATGAATCGGCTGGAAAGTCTTGGGTTTAATTATGAAAAATACGTAAGTTTCAATTTTAGAGACTAAATTGAATTAAAAAAAGGTAAAAATTAAGGGTAAAATGGTAAAATTCTAATAAAGGGGTTATATGCATGAATTTAAATGTTTTAAGGTATTTGAATGGTTAATTGAATTAAATTACCATATAGATCACAAAACGAATCAACTAGTAGACCAATGCGGAAAATGAAGAATTACTTAGTAGTCCTTAGTGTCGTGTTTGCTACTATTTCAGTTTAGGTAAGTTCATATAGTGTATAAAAAAAAGTTTTAATTGTCACGTAGCACACACGTAGACTATCACGTGGATGCCACATCAACAAAGTTAACAAATGTTAATTTTTCCATCTATTTTAGGGTGATTTGACAAACATGAAAGTTCATAGGCTAAAAGAGATAAAAAATTAAACGAAAAATTAAAATAATGTTTTTATATAGTTAAATAACTGAATGAATCACTCATTATTTTGCCACAATTCAAGAGACAAGTCGTTAATTTCTTTTTAAGGAAGTGATCAACTGTTGGTATAGTATCCATTTTTTTCCTTTTAAAATTAAAATATTGTATTTTACTATTCGTAAATATTAATAAAATAAAAATTTATGGATATTTTTTCCAATAATTTCATCTTGTTGGCTTCGTAGTGTAGGTGTGAAAACTTAAGCTATCACTTGAATCTTGTGCAACATGTGTGTTTTATGTGTTTGCTTTCATCATGGGTTGGACTGATCAGTGACCAGTGGGCTTAATTCCATTGTTCTTACCTAGCTACCTTGAACTATATTCAGACACACCTGTTCTTTTGCAAAGCAGCAGTCTTGTTCGGCTATAGCATCAATCTTGGTAAATTATAATAGAGGTTTTTATTTTAAGAGACGTGACATGTCATGTGTACTTCATTCTGACGTATAGGGATCAATTTTTAATAGTAAAAACGAATGAAATTTTTTTGAATAGTAAAGACAAAATGTAATCTAACTCTTAATATAAAAAATTTTAACGATACTTTTACCCATCAATCCCATTAAGAAGGCAGATGCTACATGCTCCAATGTTATGTTGATTCCAACTCTATTGCAGTTGCAAGCGTTGGTCCAATTAATAAACTCCCATTAAGAACGCCCATGCGCCATTGTTGTGTTGATTCCAACTCTTTTTAAGTTCCATCTGTTGGTCCAATTAATAAACTCCCATTAAGAAGGCACATGCTCTAATGTTGTGTTGATTTCAACTTTTTTGCAGTTCCATGCGTTGGTCCAATTAATAAACTCCCATTAAGAAGGCACATGCTACATGCTCCATGCTCCAATGTTGTGTTGATTCCAACTCTTTTGTAGTTGCATGGTTGGTCCAATTAATAAGCTTCATGCAATTATTACAAACTTATTTAAAATTTAATGACAAAATTAATGATTAGGCAAATAACCTTAATATATATATATATATATGACACCAATAAGATAATAAAATATTATATTATAATTAAATGAATCGAATAAGATAATATAATATACTTTGTAATTTAACACATAATTTTGCATACTCATAATCTTTTATAAGAAAATAATCTATTTTTAAATATTAGAGTAGTCTAATTGAGCTTTTAAAGTATTAATATCGTATTAATCAAGTTTTTTTTTTGTCAATGTAGCCGTCAACTTAAACATTAGAAGATAGCTCAAGTTTGATGTTGAGTACATGGGTTAAATTTTAAACATATGATAAACTGTCATTTGGACAACTTGAATCTAACATGTTAAGATAAGAAGAAATAGTTCTCTTAGATTTTACTGATGTTATTTTTTTAGCACATTAAATATAAGTTGTCCATGTAGCAGGTGCAAACAAGTTTGAATTTTGACTTACATGGTTGAATATAATCAATGGCTAGGCAAATAAAAGGATTTGATTGAAATAATATTGATATTTTGAGGACTTAATTAAGATGTTTTAATATTTAAAGATCAATTTGAAAATCTCGGTCATAGTTTGAAGACATTTGGTGCAATTAACCCTAAATAGAGGTGGAACCTTTTGGGGCCTAAGTCCCCCAAAATTTTGAAAAAATTTGATTTTTTCCTTAAAATTAAAAAAAAATTAATTAGGCCCCTCATTATATTAAAAACCCTCATTATATCTTTTAATTTTTTTTTAAAATTTTAATTAAACTCTTTTATTTTTTTTTTAAATTCTCATTAATCTCACAAAAATTTTAATTAGACCCCAAAATTTATTTAAAATTTTTTTCATTAAACTCCTACAAATTTAAAAAATATTACTTATGCCAAGATCCGCCATTGGCTTTAAAGATATTGTGCTTTACATGTTTGAAAGAAGCTCCATTAGAATAATGTATATGAAACTCAAACATAGCAGCCTTCCTATCGAATCAATGCCTCGGTTGATGGAGGTACTATTCATCCAATTATTCACTTTCAATTAGTAATAGTTTATAATTAATTATTTTAATAAAATATAATTTTTAAAGAAAAATATTTTATTAATTTAATAAAAATTATATTTAGTACGATAAATAATTTTATTCACTATCAATTAATTAAAAGATGATTGTTGTGAAAATTTCATATAAAAATGAAAAAATAAATAAATAAGATTAATATTTGTTACATTAATAGTATATAATCCTATGCAATATAATTCAATCATATAAACTTTAAAAAATTCAATTAATTATATAATGTCACATTATTAAAAATAAAATGAATTAAAATTTAAAATATTTAATAATATATCGTCGTTGAATTCATCGATGATACATAAAATCATATATTGTGTAAAAATATAAATTCAATTGACTACGTTAATGTAAATGATTTTATTTACACTATTACATTAAAATAAATATGAATTGTTTCGGATCGAGTAAGTGATAACTATAATACCCTAAACCCAATTCTTTTATACAATACAATTTCGTTCCCCATACATTACATTACTATACGGATAAATTTATGGATCGAATCTTGATCTCGATTACGGGTGAATTCCGTAAACTTAATTGTAAAGAGATTATTTGTTTTTCATGAACCATGGTGATGCATGCAATGGTGCTTAGAGTTTAGAGGGTCTTTTGAAATTTTTTGGTGTGGGTCTAAGCCACCCTCGCCCACCGATCATGTCCTTGGTCAAAAATGGTGCAGCTTCGTCTTGTGATAGGCGGTGCGACCATTGAACCCTCTTCGAGGTATCGGCTCCGGGACCATAGCACTTATATTCACCATAATACACAGTACTGTCATGGAAAATAGGAATTCGTTAAAATAGTCTAATTTTGGCCTTTTTTTATTGGTTTAATTTTATCTTTTGTCCTTCTATTAGGATGAAACTTGAAATTTAACCTCTTTACTCCAAGTCAACATAATTTTTTTTTATTTTTATTTTTATAATATTACAACTTTATTGGTAAATGGACATATAAACTATACCCCAATTTTCATATTGGTCTTTAAAATTTTTTGGGCTCAAAAACAGTACCTAAATTATTAATTTTGTCTCATTTTATCTAAAAAAGTGTACGATTGCCAATAAGAATGTGTCGTATGTTGGTATTTTTTTTTAGGTCAACTGTGGCAAAAATAATAATTTAGATATCATTTATGACCCAAAATACTTTAATGGTCAAATTGAGAATTGTGATATAGCTCAGGGGTCAATTTACTAACAAAGCCTAATGTTGTTAGTAGGTTCAAATTGATAATATGCTTCCATTAAATTTTCATTTATTCTATCAAATGTTCAAGGTCACGCAAAAAATCAATCAATCATATACAACTAATAATAAATTTAATGCTTAAAGCTGTTTTAAAAATACTAGTAACTTTATAAAGATATAAGGACTAAATTTCAAAATCTAGCATATTAAAGGGACTAAATCCAGATCAGACCTTTATGATTAAATAATGTACCTATGCTTGGCTTGGTCTTGCCAGTCATCCCATCCTTGTGGGGCAATCACATTGGACATGTAGGTGTGGGCAAAGATGACTCGAGAATAAGCACCCCACGGCCTACCGAGGAAAGCAACACCAATGCCGCTTACCTTGCAACCCAAGAAAGTGAAACCAGTGTTCTCCGACGGTGACATCCTCTTTTGGGCCGTGATGGATCCATTTCCTTTCGAAAGGGAATGCAAATGGCACCTCTATCATGGAGACCACAGTTTATATATCAGTTTTTTTAAGATAATATCTAGAAGAGCAATTATGTAATTAATGAATGTTGGCTACGAGAGTAAGGTGCATTACATTTTTAAAGAGAGAATTTAATTTTAAACACTAAAAATGACATAATTCAGAGAGACAATCACGAACTCCGAAAAATATAATTTTCACATAGCATATATTAGATATGAAGGATAACTTGGTAATAAATAGTATGCATGGGCACTCACTTCATAAAGGGAGGCAGCATTTCCAAATATGAAATCGGTGGCACCTTCAATGTAGCAATTGTTGAAATAATGCTTACCAGCATCGTCGAGGAGAGTGTCTTGATATGAGAGAAACCTACATCCATAGAATGCAGCTTTGTCGCCGGATACCCTCACTGCAACAGCCTTGCCGCTCGTCCCAAATTTGTTCTATATATATCCACACATTTTATTTCATTATAGGCTGAAATTCACCAAACGTCCTTAAGCTATTGCTTAGATTCTAATTGAGTTCTCAAAGTTTAGTAATATTGTATCAATCAATTCCTTTTGTCGGCCTAATAAAATATTAGTATCAATAAAATTCAGGGGGAATTTTGTTAACAAGTAAAATTCAAATTTTCCATGTAGTAGATACACATGTGTATATAATTTAATTAATGTATACTCTTTATCAAATTTGAGCTGACATTTAATGCCTGAACTGATGGATAATTTCTATGGACAACTTATCAGATTAAAGCACCATAAAACAACTACCAATGGGTCAAATTCGACAATTTAAAACTGGAAGTTCAACAACTGATTTTTACTCATTCCTTGCATATAAATTATTGAATTGTTGATTTCCAAGTTACCAATTTACAATATTACTTAATTGGACTAACTTCCCAATAGTTTAAAGTAAAAGGATGTAATTCATAATTAAATTTATATCATTTTACAGTTTGGAAATCAATTTAAAACCCAAATGTCACCAAAATTAGATATGTATACCTGAATTGTAAGATAGCGTCCAACGAAGTTGGAAGCCAAAACAGTGAGTGTTGCAGAACGAAATATCTCCCCACCTTCACTCGATGTTATTATGGTATCAAGAGGTTTAGTGCCACTCAATGTTATAAATGGTTTATCAGCTGGCACAACAATCTTTTCCCTGCACGAAACAAAACAATTATAAAAAAGGTTTTCTTTTTTCAAGAAAAACCATCATAATCTAGCTTATTAAATCACCTATAAGTCCCTGGCTTGACCAAAATGAAATAAACTTGCTTATTATTAGATGGAACAGCATCAATAGCATCTTGAATCTTCACGAAATCGGCATCGCCGGATTGATCAACCTTTAAAAGAATGGCGGTAGACATATCTATGTCAACTTTTGCAGCTCTAAGAGAACCAAAAGGGACTACTGCGATTGCTAAAATGAATATGAAATGAATTGCATGGCTATATATATTGATATTTGCAGCATCACCGCAACACCCCATGTGCGCATGTGCTGAAAGCTTTTTCTTCGTCGGTCTTGATGGGTGTGCATGCAATGGAGCTTGATTGAAACACAATCGAACTAGGGTTTACGTAAGAATAACACAAAGGGACAAGTTTGGGGGGTTATTATATGATCTCTTTAGGTACAAAGGGAGTGAATTTGTCAAACATGTAGGTGAACTGAAGTGTTTGAATTTCTTATGGTTGAAAGTTCAAAGATATGGTGATATTATGATTCACGCCAACTTGCATTTCAAGTAATTAGAGAGAATAATAATAACTACTCTTCATGGTAGAAACTGGTTGCCATCAAACTGTTATTTATTTTACGGTTTATATTTGGAGTTCGTGATTATCGCTCCTAGCAATGTTGTTTCCAAAGTTCGAATCCAAATTCTTTTTTTTAAAAGAGCAATGTATTTTATCACTGCACCAAGCACTTTTTGGTGTAATAACAACTTTTTTGAAAGTTCACGAACGATGTTTTAGCCGTTTTTGACAAAGATCAAGATATTGTGGAAATTGTGTAGTTGAATTTCTTTATTTAATTTAGTGTTTGTAATGATTGACTTTGATTGAAATCGTTGATATAGTTAATTGTAACTTAAGAAAATAATTGTTGCATTATATGTTTAAAGAAAATACTAGATTATGGTACAACCATAACGTGCATAAAAAATTATATAATAAATATTTTATTAAAATTTTATATAAAAATGAAATTTTAGTTGAAAATGTAAAGTTAAATATTTAAAATTCATTATGTCACGGATTCAAATTTTGTATAAAAACATAAAAAGACAGAAACACCCTTATAATAATACAATTTAATTTGTATACAAAAAGCATTTTGATTTTTGTTCAATTAAGTTAGTATCCAATTGACTTTTGAAACCAACTTGATTAGGGTTTAGGGCCCCTTTGGATGGACTTTTACCTTCAATGAGGTGAGTTTAATTTTTTTTCTCACGTTATAGTATTACTACAATATTTAATTTTATCGCTACCACTATTTTTATACTAATCGTAAATAAACGTAATACCCAAGGGACATATTTATATTTACTAGTAAAGGTGTTTCCCTTAAACCTGGGGAAATTTTTTTTTTATTTTAGAATTTTATATATTTTTTCACTAGTTAGGTTTACTATAAAATATTTTCCTCAAAAACTAAGAAATCAAATAGTTACACCTAATAACTTGACTTCTAACAAGTAAAGATGGGAACAATCTCAAAAGATTTGTGTTTGGAATTTTCTATTTTAAACTTTTTCAAAGATTTATAATTCAATACTGAGCTTTTAAAATAATTTTTGGAGAAAGCCCCAGTAGTTTTCAGTCCAATAACATAAACATCAGTTTCAGAAACAGCTTCAAAACAATTATGTACTATGAATCTTGTCCTGACTGAGGCCTTGGGTTAATTTTATACAAAGATTGTGAACACAAGATGTGGTTTGTGTGCCTTTGTCCACCCAAATATCAGCATAGAAATTGAACATTTTTACTGCAATTTGTCTATTCCTGTTTATACCATTTACTATATCTCATTGTGGTAGCAAGTTGGTAGAATGGTGGTCAAGATAAACATTGGGATTTTACTTCTCACAAACAAATTTTTTCATGTGGTACCCACAAACACAAGAGAATCTTTCTGTTTTTTTTGTTTTTTTTTTATTTGAGATGTTTTTTTATAAGATATATGTTTAAAGTCTTACACACGCGTATACACTACACTACCACACAGGAGAACTTGTAGATCGAATCTTAATATCAAGCATGGACGAACTCACTTCAGTCAATGAGTCTACTCCTCAAGTTCGGATTTGGGGTATGTGAGAGGTCAAAAAGAAGGGGAAAAGGCAATATCATGTTTTGTGAACAATAGAAAACAAAGTCGTAACTGGGAGAAAGCTTTTCTAACATTTTTTTTTATCCACAAAACAGCTCAAGACTCTGTTTAAGTGGTATTGAGCTTGTTACCACTCGACTCAACAAACGTTAATATTTCGAAGAAAATTATATTAGTGGTGTCAATTGCACCATCAATTGCAATTCGCTTTGCAACTAGACACAGTATAACTTGTTTAATTTGTTGACATGTTTTGACTTAATTATTTTATTACATCTTTTTAAGGACTTGAGCAACAATTTTCAATGAGACTTAATTAAACAAGTCTATTTTCAAAGGAGTTTTAGCACGATTTACTTAGTTTATTTAAAGAGACACCGAATGTGAGTATCTCTTTTATTTCATGCATTATCAAGTGCTTAATTGAATTGAAATTTTAGTGGTTTTATTGGGTGATACTAACTATAGATTCACAAGTTTAATGTTGCCATTATATTGAAGACTTGGTTATCAATTTATAAACGAGACGAGAGAGCCCTGATTTATGTTGATTTATAATAGTTTACTCTTTAGGTAAAATTTTGCTAGCATAGGAACAAGTTTTGAGCTACATAATCAATTTTTTTGTTGATTGTTTTACTTTCCAATTCCAATTATATCTTTAATTGTAATTGACAGTACAATTAATCATAAACTCAAAACTTACAAATTAAATTAATGAAATGTTTTCTTTAACAACCCCATTACCACCTTTACATTATCAATGTTCATCGAGGCAAAATTGTAGATATTTTAATTAACGAGAGAAGCCGAACGAGTCTTAACTCATTTGGCATTAGTATTGTTGCCAATGCAGAAAAACATGAGTTTGAGTACGCTGAAACGCATTATCCTCCTATTTAAGGGTTGGGGAGAGGCTATGGGTAATTTTAAGTATTGTATCAAAAAAAGTAAATATGATAAGAATCTATAATGAGTTTAATGTTAAAAAAAGCTCAATAATAAAAAAAAAAAGATGAATATATTCGGAAGGTCCCTCTATTATCATAAAACAGACAAAAACATATATAATTACATTAAAAAAAAGAAGTAAAAAGGTGATATGAAATCTGGGAATATTTGGAGCCCTTAGTATCTAAATAACAAAGGGATGGTTCACATTCCCTTGTTGCTGCTCATTATCTGCAATTATGCACTTAAATTATCACTGTCTCAATCAAACATACATATAGTCTCAAAAAGGGAGCCAACATGATCCACTTGTTGGTCCCAATGTCCACTGTCCCAATTGGTGTGCTTTCAATTTGTCACTTTGTTTCATTCCACAAAGGGACAACTTGTGCACCATTGGATTAAGTCCTAAAACATTACCAAAAAAAATAAATATATTGTGGTGTTTCTTGCCTTGCAATGGCAAAAATGGGGGAACAGTGAAAAAAATTGCAAAATAATTTATATTTTCCATGCATTTAATCAATTTCCGTCAACATCTTTACTGGTAAAAGTGTGTAGACTCTTATATTAGGAGTCAATTTCTTCTATTAAAAAAATAGACAAGTTAGTTCCTATACGTTAGATTAAAGGGCAAATTAGTTCTTATTAAAAATTTTATCCATTTGTACTGTTAAAAGTTGGTGTGACTGACGAAATAATCAAACAGTGACATGTGACTTGCCACGTGTACATTATGCTGATATATAAGGGTCAATTTTGAATAATAGAAATGGATGAAATTTTTAATAAAAAAAGACTAATTTGCTCTTTGATCTATCATATAGAGATTAATTTGCCCATTTTTTAATAGATGAGATAAAATGCAAATCGATTTCTAATTCATTAGCCCTTTTACCCTACTTGTTCTTAGTCTATTTTGATACCCTAAATGGTCCCTTCCTACATCAAATCAATCATTGTACACCTTAAATTCTATGATCGGAATCAATTGGAATATGCAATTTGAACATGAGAAAAAGCTCAAAATTTAATTAGTTATCTAATCTTATTCATACCATTTTCAAGCATACGTACAAAATGTTCATATATACCATATATGTACTTGAAAACAAACAATCGGGGAATCAACTCGAATGGTTGATTGATATTGATCTTTTGCCTTCGTCAAATGCCAACATTATAAAGATTTTGCAATTCAACATCCCATGTTGCAGCAGAAGGTGGTTGAATTTGCTGCATTTACGTATACAAGTTGTTGAATCCATATAATGAGATGTCATGGTGAGTAAAAGCATATATAGGATTGAAAACAAAGGAGTAAGGAAAGGAAGTTACATCGAGGCAGGACAAGTCGAGAAACGGCGTGTCGGAGACACAAACGGTTCCTCGAGCCACTGTTTCCGGATTGAAATGAAGATAACAAAAGGGCTTTGCCATATCTGAAGATATCCCATTCCCAACTCTTGGAAACACCTGTTTAGAACACAATTCCACCATTAGCAGTACAAAAAGTTATCAACAAATATAGAGAAGGGTAACAGTATCATAGAAGCTCCTATAGTAGAAGTCAGATTACATTTTGTCTCTCTGTAAAATTTTTAATAAAAAATCTGTTTATTTTTTTATCTAACAGAGATTAATTTACCCATTTTTAGAATATAAAGGGGCAAAATGTAATCCAATTTCTAGTACAAGTACTTCTATGGTACTTTTACCAATATATAGATAACTGTTGATTTTGCCTTACATCCTCATTGGCAAAAGAGTTGTCAGTGTTAAAATCAAGCCTTGGATTTACAGCAGCTATTTTCATTGATAAGAACTGCAGATTATGAACAAAGAGGAACACAATTAAGATCATACATACATACATACATAATGAAGAAATTTATAGGGTTTTTAGTGTAAGACCTCAACTTGGTGTTGAAGCGATTGAACATAATTGATAATTTCATCAAGCATTCCAGCTTTACCAGTGATTTTATTACATCCTGGAACTAAATTTTGCAGATACTTCAGTCTTTCACTAATTTTCTCCCTTCTAACCTGCATCAAAACATAAATCAACCCCATCGTAAAGACACTTATATTAGAAGTTATATTACAATTTGTCCCTCTACTTAAAAAATAAAAAAAAATTAGGTCATGTATATTAGATTAAAAAATAAATTGATTATTCTCTTAAAATTTTTATCTATTTCTATTATTAAAAATTAATCGCTTACGTCAACATAAAGTATATATATGTGCACATAACATGTGATAGTTTGGCTGTTTTGTCATCCATACTAATTTTTAACCTCGAAAATAAATGAAAGTGTTAATAGAAATAACCGGTTTAATTACTTTTTAATTTAACCTACAAGACTAATTAATATATATTTTTAAGTAAATAGATAAAAACGCAATCTACCTATGCTTATGTATGTATGTTTTCCAACTCACTCTCTCAGCTAAGCTGTGACTGTCAGTGGCTTGACCACGACGTGCTCGGACATGAATGTAATCAGGTTTTTGAACCTCAGAAACCTTTGAATTTGCCTTGTAACTATTGCTTTTAATGGTGGTGCTTGGTGGACCTGTAATTTTTGACTCTTTTTCTTCTTCTTCTTCGCAAGCTTTGATCTTCTTGGTGGAACCATCTACCACCACAGCCTAAAAGATCAACCAAAAAGACAAATTCCCAATTTAATGATTTTTTTAAAGAAAAAAAAAAACCCAACATGACATCCTTTGAAACCATGGTCTCGTTTCGGTTCTAGTCACAAATCAGAGGATTTCTTTGTTTTTTTTTTTTGTAAGCACATTACCTTTGAGTTTTGCAGCTTATCAGCTTTCCTTTTCTTGTAGCTCTCTCTTACAACGGATGAACCCATATTCTCCGCCGCCTCGGAGGCTGCTACGGCTGCCGGTACGGGTGGTTGACGGCTAGACGTCCTGGAAATGGCGTAATCTATATTGAAACTCG